>NW_028225184.1:32191609-32314109 GCF_052327205.1 Somniosus microcephalus
GGAGAGCAGCAGCGCGACCGGCGGCACTTAAAACCGGCGGGTTCAGCAGAGGCGGGACCAAATCAGCAGCAGAGCAGAGAGGCCCACAGCCCCGAGACCGGAGAGGCAGCGGACCTGCGCGGGAGCAGCCCGAGGCGGGAGAGCTTCAAGGCTTGAGAGGGAGCAGTCAGAGGCACCGACCAATCCCGGTTCCAGGAGAGAGCTAGTGCAGTCGGGAGAGCAGGAGGCGAGTAACTGGTGAGTTTAAAAGCTCACCTTTCGCGCGCTTTTTCTTTCACAGCTGGTGCAGTCAGTACAGAGCAGGAGGCCAGTAACTCTTATATAAGTGGAGCTGTCGCTAAACCCGAAACACTACAGTGTAGTGTCTCCCACCCTTCCACCTCCTCTAACCTTTCAGGGGTTAGGGGAAGTTGAAAAGGTAGGTTCAATTTATTTTATTTCAGGAGCCTAACCTAGGTGGAAAAGGTTCCAGGACAGGAGGCGGCAGTGAGAGAGTGAGAGAGAGAGACTGGGAGTGAGAGAGAGAGAGAGAGAGAAAGAGTGACTGGGAGTGTGTGCGAGAGAGAGAGACTGGGAGTGTGTGAGAGGGAGCGAGACTGGGAGTGAGAGAGAGAGAGAGAGACTGGGAGTGAGAGAGAGATAGAGAGAGAGAAACTGGGAATGTAAGAGAGAAAGAGACTGGGAGTGTGAGAGAGAGAGAGAGTCTGGGAATGTGAGAGAGAGAGAGAGAGACTGGGAGTGTGAGAGAGAGAGAGTGACTGGGAGTGGGAGTGTGAGACAGAGAGAGAGAGAGAGAGGGAGACTGGGAGTGTGAGAGAGAGAGAGAGACTGGAAGTTTGAGAGAGAGAGTGTGTGTGTGAAGAGAGAGAGTGTGTGAGAGAGAGAGAGAGTGGGAGTGTGAGAGAGAGAGAGAGAGAGAGACAGCTTGGACCTGTGGGAGAGCAGCAGCGCGACCGGCGGCACTTAAAACCGGCGGGTTCAGCAGAGGCGGGACCAAATCAGCAGCAGAGCAGAGAGGCCCACAGCCCCGAGACCGGAGAGGCAGCGGACCTGCGCGGGAGCAGCCCGAGGCGGGAGAGCTTCAAGGCTTGAGAGGGAGCAGTCAGAGGCACCGACCAATCCAGGTTCCAGGAGAGAGCTAGTGCAGTCGGGAGAGCAGGAGGCGAGTAACTGGTGAGTTTAAAAGCTCACCTTTCGCGCGCTTTTTCTTTCACAGCTGGTGCAGTCAGTACAGAGCAGGAGGCCAGTAACTCTTATATAAGTGGAGCTGTCGCTAAACCCGAAACACTACAGTGTAGTGTCTCCCACCCTTCCACCTCCTCTAACCTTTCAGGGGTTAGGGGAAGTTGAAAAGGTAGGTTCAATTTATTTTATTTCAGGAGCCTAACCTAGGTGGAAAAGGTTCCAGGACAGGAGGCGGCAGTGAGAGAGTGAGAGAGAGAGACTGGGAGTGAGAGAGAGAGAGAGAGAGAAAGAGTGACTGGGAGTGTGTGCGAGAGAGAGAGACTGGGAGTGTGTGAGAGGGAGCGAGACTGGGAGTGAGAGAGAGAGAGAGAGACTGGGAGTGAGAGAGAGATAGAGAGAGAGAAACTGGGAATGTAAGAGAGAAAGAGACTGGGAGTGTGAGAGAGAGAGAGAGTCTGGGAATGTGAGAGAGAGAGAGAGAGACTGGGAGTGTGAGAGAGAGAGAGTGACTGGGAGTGGGAGTGTGAGACAGAGAGAGAGAGAGAGAGGGAGACTGGGAGTGTGAGAGAGAGAGAGAGACTGGAAGTTTGAGAGAGAGAGTGTGTGTGTGAAGAGAGAGAGTGTGTGAGAGAGAGAGAGAGTGGGAGTGTGAGAGAGAGAGAGAGAGAGAGACAGCTTGGAGCTGTGGGAGAGCAGCAGCGCGACCGGCGGCACTTAAAACCGGCGGGTTCAGCAGAGGCGGGACCAAATCAGCAGCAGAGCAGAGAGGCCCACAGCCCCGAGACCGGAGAGGCAGCGGACCTGCGCGGGAGCAGCCCGAGGCGGGAGAGCTTCAAGGCTTGAGAGGGAGCAGTCAGAGGCACCGACCAATCCAGGTTCCAGGAGAGAGCTAGTGCAGTCGGGAGAGCAGGAGGCCAGTAACTGCTGGGGCAGTCGGGAGAGCAGGAGGCGAGTAACTGGTGAGTTTAAAAGCTCACCTTTCGCGCGCTTTTTCTTTCACAGCTGGTGCAGTCAGTACAGAGCAGGAGGCCAGTAACTCTTATATAAGTGGAGCTGTCGCTAAACCCGAAACACTACAGTGTAGTGTCTCCCACCCTTCCACCTCCTCTAACCTTTCAGGGGTTAGGGGAAGTTGAAAAGGTAGGTTCAATTTATTTTATTTCAGGAGCCTAACCTAGGTGGAAAAGGTTCCAGGACAGGAGGCGGCAGTGAGAGAGTGAGAGAGAGAGACTGGGAGTGAGAGAGAGAGAGAGAGAGAAAGAGTGACTGGGAGTGTGTGCGAGAGAGAGAGACTGGGAGTGTGTGAGAGGGAGCGAGACTGGGAGTGAGAGAGAGAGAGAGAGACTGGGAGTGAGAGAGAGATAGAGAGAGAGAAACTGGGAATGTAAGAGAGAAAGAGACTGGGAGTGTGAGAGAGAGAGAGAGTCTGGGAATGTGAGAGAGAGAGAGAGAGACTGGGAGTGTGAGAGAGAGAGAGTGACTGGGAGTGGGAGTGTGAGACAGAGAGAGAGAGAGAGAGGGAGACTGGGAGTGTGAGAGAGAGAGAGAGACTGGAAGTTTGAGAGAGAGAGTGTGTGTGTGAAGAGAGAGAGTGTGTGAGAGAGAGAGAGAGTGGGAGTGTGAGAGAGAGAGAGAGAGAGAGAGACAGCTTGGACCTGTGGGAGAGCAGCAGCGCGACCGGCGGCACTTAAAACCGGCGGGTTCAGCAGAGGCGGGACCAAATCAGCAGCAGAGCAGAGAGGCCCACAGCCCCGAGACCGGAGAGGCAGCGGACCTGCGCGGGAGCAGCCCGAGGCGGGAGAGCTTCAAGGCTTGAGAGGGAGCAGTCAGAGGCACCGACCAATCCAGGTTCCAGGAGAGAGCTAGTGCAGTCGGGAGAGCAGGAGGCCAGTAACTGCTGGGGCAGTCGGGAGAGCAGGAGGCGAGTAACTGGTGAGTTTAAAAGCTCACCTTTCGCGCGCTTTTTCTTTCACAGCTGGTGCAGTCAGTACAGAGCAGGAGGCCAGTAACTCTTATATAAGTGGAGCTGTCGCTAAACCCGAAACACTACAGTGTAGTGTCTCCCACCCTTCCACCTCCTCTAACCTTTCAGGGGTTAGGGGAAGTTGAAAAGGTAGGTTCAATTTATTTTATTTCAGGAGCCTAACCTAGGTGGAAAAGGTTCCAGGACAGGAGGCGGCAGTGAGAGAGTGAGAGAGAGAGACTGGGAGTGAGAGAGAGAGAGAGAGAGAAAGAGTGACTGGGAGTGTGTGCGAGAGAGAGAGACTGGGAGTGTGTGAGAGGGAGCGAGACTGGGAGTGAGAGAGAGAGAGAGAGACTGGGAGTGAGAGAGAGATAGAGAGAGAGAAACTGGGAATGTAAGAGAGAAAGAGACTGGGAGTGTGAGAGAGAGAGAGAGTCTGGGAATGTGAGAGAGAGAGAGAGAGACTGGGAGTGTGAGAGAGAGAGAGTGACTGGGAGTGGGAGTGTGAGACAGAGAGAGAGAGAGAGAGGGAGACTGGGAGTGTGAGAGAGAGAGAGAGACTGGAAGTTTGAGAGAGAGAGTGTGTGTGTGAAGAGAGAGAGTGTGTGAGAGAGAGAGAGAGTGGGAGTGTGAGAGAGAGAGAGAGAGAGAGAGACAGCTTGGACCTGTGGGAGAGCAGCAGCGCGACCGGCGGCACTTAAAACCGGCGGGTTCAGCAGAGGCGGGACCAAATCAGCAGCAGAGCAGAGAGGCCCACAGCCCCGAGACCGGAGAGGCAGCGGACCTGCGCGGGAGCAGCCCGAGGCGGGAGAGCTTCAAGGCTTGAGAGGGAGCAGTCAGAGGCACCGACCAATCCAGGTTCCAGGAGAGAGCTAGTGCAGTCGGGAGAGCAGGAGGCCAGTAACTGCTGGGGCAGTCGGGAGAGCAGGAGGCGAGTAACTGGTGAGTTTAAAAGCTCACCTTTCGCGCGCTTTTTCTTTCACAGCTGGTGCAGTCAGTACAGAGCAGGAGGCCAGTAACTCTTATATAAGTGGAGCTGTCGCTAAACCCGAAACACTACAGTGTAGTGTCTCCCACCCTTCCACCTCCTCTAACCTTTCAGGGGTTAGGGGAAGTTGAAAAGGTAGGTTCAATTTATTTTATTTCAGGAGCCTAACCTAGGTGGAAAAGGTTCCAGGACAGGAGGCGGCAGTGAGAGAGTGAGAGAGAGAGACTGGGAGTGAGAGAGAGAGAGAGAGAGAAAGAGTGACTGGGAGTGTGTGCGAGAGAGAGAGACTGGGAGTGTGTGAGAGGGAGCGAGACTGGGAGTGAGAGAGAGAGAGAGAGACTGGGAGTGAGAGAGAGATAGAGAGAGAGAAACTGGGAATGTAAGAGAGAAAGAGACTGGGAGTGTGAGAGAGAGAGAGAGTCTGGGAATGTGAGAGAGAGAGAGAGAGACTGGGAGTGTGAGAGAGAGAGAGTGACTGGGAGTGGGAGTGTGAGACAGAGAGAGAGAGAGAGAGGGAGACTGGGAGTGTGAGAGAGAGAGAGAGACTGGAAGTTTGAGAGAGAGAGTGTGTGTGTGAAGAGAGAGAGTGTGTGAGAGAGAGAGAGAGTGGGAGTGTGAGAGAGAGAGAGAGAGAGAGAGACAGCTTGGAGCTGTGGGAGAGCAGCAGCGCGACCGGCGGCACTTAAAACCGGCGGGTTCAGCAGAGGCGGGACCAAATCAGCAGCAGAGCAGAGAGGCCCACAGCCCCGAGACCGGAGAGGCAGCGGACCTGCGCGGGAGCAGCCCGAGGCGGGAGAGCTTCAAGGCTTGAGAGGGAGCAGTCAGAGGCACCGACCAATCCAGGTTCCAGGAGAGAGCTAGTGCAGTCGGGAGAGCAGGAGGCCAGTAACTGCTGGGGCAGTCGGGAGATTAAAGGTAAGGGGCAGGAGGTTTACAAGGCTACGGACCAAATGCTGGAAAATGGGATTAGATTAGACAGGGCTTGATGGACGGCTCGGACGCGATGCGCCTAGGGCCTCTTTCTGTGCTGTATAACTCTATGACTCCAAGCGTTTCAGGTGATGACTTCAACAAGTTGTTGGAAAAATCATTTGTATGAATAATGAAGCAATCGTATAATCAATCAGGGATTGCCTAAATATTCGCTTTACTCATCTTATGCATATCTGGTGCTTCGACGGGTTGCCACCCCGATAAGATTCACACCAGACCATATGCAACAATTGTGCGGCCTACTTGGAATAGCCAAAGGCCTGGGGGGGTGGTGGTAGTAGTATAGAACAAATGGGGGGGATTATAGGAAAACCTTCATCATTCGTGCTATTTGATTTGGGAAATCGTATATGCATTTCTGACCTACTTTAAACCCACCAGCTTATCACACTGTCCTAGCATAGAGATCACACCCTCCAACCCCGCTTTAAGGGTTCTTTCCGTGATTTGGAAGGGGGGACTGAAAGGTCCAGCTTGTTCCCAATGAATGCTGGGATACTTGACTGTGTTAACACCCTATTTAGCCATAGTTTAGGTTTAGCTGACTGAAGCACATTGGCAGACTGGAAGACGCCATTTACTTATCAAACTTCGGAATGTGTGTGTTCACAGCCTCAGTAGAGCCATTGTCTGAACACGGCCTGTCTTCCCAGGAGATAATGGTACAATTAACATCGAACATTATTCCAGTCACAGGGTACACGCATTACTGCGGCCTTGTAGCCATCCTGCTTGTTCGACAGTTAAGGCTAAAATATGCTTTCTCAAACTATAAACTATGCCGAAACCGGGGAAGAGATAACAGCAGGACTGTGGGGAGTAGGATGAAACTACTAACATCTGTGTGAGGGTGACGGTCAGTTCCTTCAGTAATGCCTAGATGGCACCTTCACTTGTTTGTTTCCCTTTGTTAATTGTTACTTGTTTCTCCTGTTTATTACTTAACTGTCTTTCATCTGGTTAATTGGTTTCACCTGTTTTTGCTTGTATTTAAGTTCTGTGGTCTATACCCTCTGGGCTCAGTCCTGACAAGGGAGTGAGTCTTGACAGGGTGCTCTGTCTTGACTAGGTGCTCAGTTTTGACACGCCGGTTGCCGTGGTAGCTTGTCTTGAGCGCAGTTTGGACAAGCCGGTTGCCCTGTGGTAGCTTGCCTTGATAAGCTGGTTGCCTAGGGGTAGCTTGTCTTGGGCTAAGTCTTGACAAGCCGTTTACCTTTGTGGTTGCTTGTCTTGAGCTCCTAAGTCTATAACTGTTTATCTGTGTTATTTTTTTGTTTGCATTTAATTTCTGTGGTTCTTCCCTTTGTTTTCGGTCTTGACAAGGTGCTGACAAGTTGCTTGATCTTGACAAGATGCTCAGTTTGGACAAGCCGGTTGCCCTGTGGTAGCTTGTCTTGAGCTCAGTCTTGACAAGCCGGTTGCCTCATGGTAGCTTGTCCTGAGTTCCTACCTTGACAAGCCGTTTGCCTATGTGGTAGCTTGTCTTGAGCTCCGATGTTTCGTAACTGTTTACCTGTGTGATTTTAGTAAAGTACTGTTATTTAAGACTGCATATCTGCTTCTCGCCTCATCTGTCTGCACTTGGGTCCAGAGTCAGCCTTGCCCGGACAGCACTGCCCCATGTTTACACGGCCCCGCAACAGCAACACTGACAGTAGGACTGAGCCAGTATGGACACAGCAGCGATCGAGGAATTTCGTTCTATTCTCGTCCATTAAGGTGCTTTCCTCGCCCTTCTTGCGTCCCTTTGGAATATAATCCATTGAGCGTGCTAACTCTGGAAAACAATGGCTCTGTCGCTTACAAAGATTATGATCATATGATCGCCACGACATGTACCTGTCGCTAGTGGATGAGGAGGATGATTTTATCTTGAGATTTCTGAACATCTGCAGTTCATGATCAGCCGGAATGGGAAAGATCACTGCTTGAAAAGCCAAGAAAATTCGTTATGGGCACTAATGCAGACTTTTTCATTTTTGACTTCTAGTTCTAAATGCCCAGGGGTGTGTATGGCTGGCTACTGTTGTACACGTGTGACTGGGACTTTGGGTTCATCAAGTTTGAGCCTTTTAAGTATTTTCCCACCTTGGGTATCCATACCACTATATTACCTGTTTGATTCCAGCAAAGTACTGTTATGTAAGACTGCATATCTGCTTCTTGCCTTGTCTATCTGCACTTGGGTCCAGAACCAGCCTCGCCCGGACAGCACGGCCCCGTGTTTACACGGCCCCGCGACAGCAACCCTGACACTGTGTAATAGCAACATATTGCGGATGCTGGTCAGAGGGTACCCGAATTCAAGGGGTGGGTCCAACATTTGAGTGACTAACCACATAAACCAATAAAGAGTAACTGCTGTGACACTGTTTGTATATGTATGCCCCCATTCTTTAGTAGGTGGGTGTTGCTTATAGAATTGTATAACTTGAATGAACCGCTACTTGTCCCTTGAGCGTGCACACCTAGCTTGAGGATGCTGGGTGGCTCTCCCTTGTGCACAAGTCATTTGGTTGTTTTCATAAATTCTCAACTTGATCTCAATTCCGTCTCTGTTTCGGGTTCCTCCAAATTCGAATCTCACACCATTGCAATGTGCTATTGCACTGCAACTGACGATAATATTGCAGGGAAATTTCATTGCAATGCTCTATTGCATTGCAAATTCCTATTACATTGCAAAGTGAAATTCCATTGCAATGTTTTCTTCATTGCAAATGACGATCATATTGCAAGACGATATTCCATTTCAATGTTCTATTGTATTGCAAATCACTATTGTGTTGCAAAGTGATGTTCCATTGCAAAGTCCTATTGCATTGCAGATGACGATCATATTTCCAAGCGATATTCCATTGCAATGTGCTTTTTCATTGCAAATGACGATCATATTGCAAAGCGATATTCAATTGTTATCTGCTATTATATTGCAAATGTCTATTTTAGTGCAAAGTGTTATTCCATTGCAATGTGCATTTGCATTGAAATTGACTATTACATTGCAAAGTGATATTTCATTGCAATGTTCTATTGAATTGCAAATGACATTCATATTGCAAACTGATATTCCATTGCAATATTCCATTTCACTGCAATGGCTATTCTGTTACAAAGAAATATTCTATTGCAATGTTCTATTGCATTGCACATGATGATTGTATTGCAATGATATTCCATTGCAATTTTCTGTTTCAGTGCAAATGACTACTATGTTGCAAACTGCAATTTCATTGCAATGTGCTGTTGCATTGCAAATGAATATAATTGTTATAAATCTCATCCTCAAGAAACTACTTATGAAATAACGCTGGACGGCCAGCTGGTGGCGCCGTCCAAGGAGTATAAATACTCGGTCATTGGACCCAGCTTGCCGGGGACATTTTGTCAAGACAAGGAGCTACTGGATACAACTAAACTTTCATGTTCTGAAACAAGTTGATTAAAGCCTCACTTTATGCTCAAACCAAGTGCGTAGTGAGTTTCATTACCTCAATTTAATCAACTTGATATCGACTCCACGCTTTGGGTGATTTTGGGATCAGCCAGCTACGACTCGAACCGTAAAAGGGAACTCAGACAAGTAATCGGTCCATCATGGAGGAACTACTCAGCCCCGCCCGTCTTGACCTGGACCCGAATTCACTTACAGCTGCTAAGGTATCGAAACATTGGTATCGTACTTTCAGAAACTTCCTCAGGGTGTGTGGTGAAAATGTTCCTGATAAATTAGAGATACTTGCTAATTATGTATTCCCTCATGTGTTTGACTATATCGAAGACTGTGTCAACTATGATGCCGCTATACAAATACTACAGCAGCTATTTGTCAAGTCCCCAAATGAAATTGTTTCTCGGCATCTACTGGCCACAACTAAACAACAACCCGGGGAATCACTTGATCAATTCCTTCAGAAGCTTTGGAGGCCCAGCAAGGATTGTAATCTTAAAGCTGTTACAGCTGAGCAGTACCAGGAGGAGTTAATTTGTGATTCCTTTATTAATGGGATTGTGTCTCCCTTCATACGTCAGCATCTGTTGGAGAATAAAACCCACAATTACAGGCTGCCTATGACCAGGCATGTTCTCTGGACTTAACAAAGAGGAATGCAGACACCTATCCTTCACCACGTGCACGGGCTGCTGCTATCTCTTTTAGTGACTCTTTCAATAGGCCTCGGGCAGAAGCCCTCACGGATGACGACTTCAACCCGGCTGATGACAACCCTACCCTAGACACCTACACTGATGAGGACCCTGCCCTAGCAGCATCTTGGCAATCTGGAAGGAAGTGTTCCTTCTGTAGAGGTGTTTTCCATTATAGCAAATATTGTCCTGCTCGTAATGCGACCTGCAATCATTGCAGCAAGAAAGGTCACTTTTCTAAGTTTTGCCTAGTCAAGAGCCGCTGTTAGTAAGAAAGGCCACTTTTCTAAGGTATACAGGTCGAGAGCTCCTGTTAGTTTTGCAGCTACTATCTATAAAACTGCTCCTCCCCCAAGAGCCACTACTATGGTTACAGCTGCAATCTATAAAACTGCTCCACCCCAAGAATCACTACTAAGGTTACAGCTGTCAAGGGTAAAACTGCCCCTCCTCCCATCACAGCTGTTTTTCCCCAAAGTTTGCCCCATGCAGCCACGAAGGTTTCGGTAAATGGAAACATTTTGAGAGCACTAATCCACTCATGCAGATCTGACAGCTTTATTAGTGAGCGGGCTGTCAGTAAGTTAAAACTGCGTATTTACCCCTCGGATAGGGAAATTGCAATGGCTCTGCCGACTCTGACCACCAATTCTTCCGGCTTTTGTCTTGTCCACCTTATTCTCAATGGCTGCACTTATTTCTCCACCCAGCTCGGGGTGTTCAAGAATCTATGCAGTGATGTGCTCCTGGGGCAAGATTTCCAGAAACAACATAAAAGACTCACTTTCGAGTTTGGCGGGTCAAATGCGGAGTTTACTATTTCCAAAGTATCGTATTCTGCACTTTCGGCAGCTTCGCTCGACAAGCCCTCCTTCTTTGCTAATCTTTCCCTCCGATGTAAGCCCATAGTCACTAAATCACGACGTTTCAGCCAAGATGATCGAGCCTTTATCGAGGCAGAAATCTCTCGCCTTCGAGCTGACGGTATAATTGAGCCATGCTCATCTTCCTGGTGGGCTCAAGTCATCATTGTTAAAAATCCTCTGAAGCAACACAAGAACAATCTTTGCATTGATTACTTGCAAAATATTAACCAGTATACCGACCTGCGTGCCTACCCACTACCATGCATCGATGACATGGTCAATAATATTGCCAACTGCAAGGTATTTCAACTTTTGATTTAAAGAGCGCATATCATCAAGTACCGTTAAAGGACTCTGACAAAATGTATACAGCCTTTGAGGCCAATGGTTGGCTTTAACCAAATTGTCGCTGAATATTTACTGGCACTGAGAGTCCTCGGCCGGGACTGTAATTGCAAAGCGGTGATGGCCAAGGAATGCACGGAAGACCTGATCCGAGACGCCTGCGTAGCCGGCATCAGGTCCAACTATACTCGGCAGAGGCTGCTGGAACAGAGGGGGCTTGACCTGCAGAAGACGGTGGCCCTCGCTAACTCGTTAGACGTGGCCCTCCAGATCATGGACGCCTACCCCCCTGACCGGATGGCCACGTGGGTGCCATGGGAGCAGCCATCTTGGGACCCGGTAAGGCCACAAGCCGCCAGCAGCCCAACTACAGCTGCAATGACCAGAGGCCAGAATGCTACTTCTGCGGCCAGGCCAAGCACCCCAGACAGCAATGCCCAGCAAAGGACGCGACCTGCTCCAAATGCGGCAAGAAAGGCCACTACGCGAGAGTGTGCAAGGAGAAATCGACCTCCAATTCCAGCAGCGCCGCGTGTGAACCGTACAGGCCGCCATTTTGGACCCCACCAAACACGTGTGAGCCGTGCGGGCCGCCATTTTGGACACCACCAGCCGAGTGGGAGCTGCCATCTTGGACACCATCTCGGCACCAGGCCCTCGCCGCGGGCGAATACTACAGTGACCCACCGACCTCGATGATGGCCTCCATCACCCTGGACCAATCTAGGCCCCATCAACTAGCCAGGTCCATGATGAACGTAAAGGTAAATGGCCATGCCATAAATTGCCTTTTCGACTACGGAAGCACGGAGAGCTTTATCCACCGCGACACGGTGCGACGCTACTCCCTATAGGTTATGCGCACATGCCACCAGGTCTTTATGGCCTCAAAGTCCCATACGGCGGATGTCGGCGGCTATTGTGTAGCTGTGAACGGCGTGGAGTACAGAGAGTTTAAATTCCTCGTCCTGCCACAGCTCTGCGCTCCCGTACTGCTAGGTTTAGACTTCCAGTGCCATCTGGAGAGCGTCACGATGGCATATGGCGGGCCCTTGCCCCCACTTACTGTCTGCAGCCAGCAGAATTTAAACACGGCGCCGCGCAAAGTATGCAGCCTGTCCACCCTGAAGGTCAAACCCCCCCCGTTGTTCGCTAACCTCGCCAAAGACTGCAAGCCAATTGCTACTAAAAGCAGGCGGTACAGTGCCGGGGATAGGAGCTTTATTAAATCAGAAGTACAAAGACTCCTGAGGGAAGGGATTATCGAGGGCAGCACCAGCCCATGCCGAGCCCAAGTGGTGGTAGTAAAGACCGGTGAAAAACAGCGCCTGGTTATTGATTACAGCCAGACGATCAATCGATACACGCAATTAGATGCATACCCACTTCCCCGCATATCTGACATGCTCAACGAGATAGCACAATACCAGGTATTCTCGACGATTGATCTGAAGTTGGCATACCACCAGCTCCCCATCAGGCCTGAGGACTGCCAGTACACGGCCTTCGAGGCTGACGGTCGCCTCTACCACTTCTTCCGAGTCCCCTTCGGCGTCACCAATGGGGTCTCGGTCTTCCAAAGGGAGATGGGCCGGATGGTTGACCAGAACACGCTGCAGGCCGCCTTCCCCTAGCTAGACAACGTCACCATCTGCGGCCATGAGCGGCAGGACCACGACGCCAACCTAGAAAAATTCCTCCGTACGGCCCACCGGCTGAATCTGACATACAACAGAGAAAAATGTATGTTCCACACCACGCGCCTCGCTATTCTTGGCTGTGTGGTTGAAAACGGAGTCATCGGCCCTGACCCCGACCGAATGCACCCCCTCCTGGAACTACCCCCCCCACTGCCTAAAAGCCCTGAAGAGATGCCTAGGGTTCTTCTCTTACTACGCCCAGTGGGTGCCCAACTATGCGGACAAAGCCCGGCCCCTCATCAAGTCAACCTCCTTCCCCCTGACAGCAGAGGCCCGTGCGGCCTTCAACCTCATAAAAGAGGACATTGCGAAGGCCACAATGCACGCAGTGGATGAGTCCATCCCTTTCCAAGTGGAGAGTGATGCATCCGAATTTGCCCTAGCCGCAACCCTTAACCAGGCAGGGAGACCCATGGCCTTCTTTGCACGGACCCTCCAGGGCCCCAAATTCAACAGTCCTCAGTCGAGAAGGAGGCCCAGGCGATAGTGGAGGCTATACAGCACTGGAGGCATTACCTGGCCGGTAAACGTTTCACCCTGCTCACTGACCAACATTCAGTAGCATTTATGTTTAACAACAGACAAAGGGGGAAAATCAAAAATGATAAGGTATTGTGGTGGAGGATCGAGTTATCCACCTACAACTACGATATCTTATACTGGCCCGGGAAACTTAATGAGCCCCCAGACGCCCTATCCCGTGGGACATGTGCCAACGCACAAGTCGATAGGCTACGGACCCTCCACAATGATCTCTGCCACCCGGGGTTCACCAGGTTCTTCCACTTTATTAAAGCTCGCAACCTGCCTTACTCCATCGAGGAGGTCAGGACCATGACCAGGAACTGCCAGGTCTGCGCCGAATGCAAACCGCATTTTTATAGGCCAGGCAGGGCACACCTAATTAAAGCCACCCGCCCCTTCGAATGTCTCAGCGTCGATTTCAAGGGGCCCCTTCCCTCCTCTGACCACAACACGTACTTCATCAATATTATTGACGAGTACTCCCGTTTCTCCTTCGCCATCCCCTGCCCGGACATGACCAGCGCCACAGTCATCAGGTGCCTCCACAACCTATTCGCCATATTTGGCTTCCCCAATTACATCCACAGCGACAGGGGCTCGTCGTTCATGAGCGACGAGCTGCACCAGTACCTGCTCGAAAAGGGCATAGCCATGAGCAGCACTACCAGCTAAAACCCCCAGGGTAACGGACAGGTAGAGAGGGAGAACGCAACGGTGTGGAAGACATCCATGCTCGCCCTAAAATCCAAGGGCCTCCCAATCTCCCGCTGGCAAGATGTCCTCCCCGATGCGCTCCACTCCATATGATCACTGCTCTGTACTGCCACAAACGCCACCCCTCACGAGAAGATGTTCATCTACCCCAGGAAATCCACATCGGGGACATCACCACCGCCATGGCTGACGTCTCCGGGACCCGTCCTGCTCAGGAAACACATGAGGAGCCATAAGACGGACCCCCTGGTCGAAAAAGGTTCACCTCCTCCACGCCAACCCACAGTACGCCTACGTGGCGTATCCTGATGTGCGGGAGGACACAGTCTCAATTCGAGACGTCGCACCCTCAGGTACCACCCGAAACACCATTGATCACCATCCACTAACTCCACCCACCACCACTACCCACGATGCACCACCGGGGTGTCTACCATGAACTGATGACATGCCGGTGCCATCCCTACCCCGAGAGGACGACACGCCAGTGCTCCGTCCCACGCGAGAAGCGGCCGCAGGCAAAGAACCACCGCTACCTGCACCACGAAGATCATTACAGTAGACAAGACCCCCGGAGAGACTTTCGTATACGAACTTTTAAAACACTTCACCCCGCCGGACTCTTTTTTAAACAAGGGGTGAATGTGGTAAACCACTGTTAACCAGTACATGCCTGTGTGGTAAGCCACTGTTAACCCTGTACAAGTCCAGGCATGTCTCAGCCCCTGGCTCCACCCCTAAGCCCGGGTATACAGGTGACTCACCACCCTTCCCCCGGGAGCTCTTAGGATGGATTCACTAGCAGAGGCATGCTCTAGTTCTTAGTCAATAAAAGCCTACTTCATATAAGTGCATTTTTAGTCTTTGGTATTGTTGATAGCGCATCGCAAATGCAAAGCAGATGACTATTATATTGCAGATTGATATGTAATTGCAATGCTCTATTGCATTAAAAATGACGATTACACAGCACTGACATTCCATTGAAATTTTCTATTGCATTGCAAATGACGATTATGCTGCAAACTGATATTCCAAAGTAAAGTTCCATTGCATTGCAATGTCTTTTATACTGCAAAAGAATGATCCAGGACTGTGAGCACTCCCGTTTTAAACCGAAAAAGAATGATACGGGACTGTGAGCAACCAAGTGATATTCCATTGCAATGTTCTATTGCATTGCAAATGATGATCAAACAGCAAGGCAATATTCCATTGCAATGTGCTATTGCATTGCAACCGACTATTATATTGCAAAGTGATATTCCATTGCAATGTAATATTGTGAGGTGAGGTGAGAGTGACTGCCCTTGACATCAAGGCAGCATTTGATCAAGTGTGGTAGCAAGGAGCCCTAGCAAAATTGAAGTCAATCGGAATCAAGGGGAAAACTCTCCATTGGTTGGAATCATACCTAGCACAAAGGAAGTTGGCTGTGGTTGTTTCAGGTCATTCATCTGAATCACATGACATAATTGCAGGAGTTCCTCAGGGCAGTGTCCTAGGTCCAACCATCTTCAGCTGTTTCATCAATGACCTTCCCACCATCATAAGGTCAGAAGTGGGGATGTTCGCTGATGATTGCACACTGTTCAGCACCATTCAAGACTCGTCAGATACTGATGCAGTCCGTGTCCATATGCAACAAGACCTGGACAATATTCAGACTTGTGCTGACAAGTGGCAAGTAACATTCGCACCACACAAGTGCCAGGCAATGACCATCTCCAACACGTGAGAATCTAACCATCTCCCCTTGACATTCAATGGCATTATCATCGCAGAATCCCCCACTATCAACATCCTGGGGGTTACCATTGATCAGAAACTGAACTGGACCAGCCATTTAATACTGTGGCTACAAGAGCAAGTCAGAGGCTGGGAATTCTGTGGCGAGTGTCTCACCTCCTGACTCCCCAAAGCCTTTCCACCATCTACAAGGCACAAGTCAGGAATGTGATGGGATACTCCCCACTTGCCTGGATGAGTTCAGCTCCAACAACACAGTCAAGAAGCTGGACACCATTAAGGAAGAAGCAGCCCGCTTGACTGGCACTCCATCCACCACCTTCAACATTCAGTCCCTCCACCACCGGCACACTGTGGCTGCAGTGTATACCGTCTACAAGGTGCACTGCAGCAACTCGCCAAAGCTCCTTCAACAGCACCTTCCAAACACATGACCTCTACCACTTAGAAGGACAAGGGCAGCAGACGCATGGGAACTTCACCACCTACAACTTCCCCTCCAAGCCACACACCGTCCTGACTTGGACCTGTATCACCATTCCTTCACTGTCGCTGGGCCAAAATCCTGGAACTCCCTTCCTAACAGCATTGTGGGTGTACCTACACCATATGGACTGCAGCGGTTCAAGAAGGCGGCTCACCACCATCTTCTCAAGGGCAATTAGGGATGGGCATTAAATGCAGACCTAGCCAGCGATGCCCACATCCCATCAATGAATATATATTTTTTTTAAATGCCGACTGTATTGCAAAGCGATATTCCATTGCAGTGTGCTAATGCATTTGAAATGACTATTATATTTCGAAGAGATATTCCTTTTCAATGTGCTACTGTACTGCAAGTGACTACTGTATTGCAAAGTGATATTACATTGCAATGTTCACTTGCATTGCAATGTTCCATTGCATTGCAAATGGCTATTATATTGCAAAGTGATATTCCTCTGCAAAGATATGTTGCATTGCAAAAGACGATCATATTGCAACGCTGTATTCCATTGCAATGTGCAGTTGCATTACAAATGATGAATATTTTGCAGTGATATTCCATTGCAATGTTCTATTGCATTGCAAATGACAATTATATTGCAAAGTGATATTCCATTGCAATATTCTATTGCATTGCAAATGACGATTATACAGCAGTAATATTCCATTTCAATGTGCAATTACATTGCAAATTGCTATTAAAATGCAAAGTGATATTCCATTGCAATGTTCCATTGCATTGCAAATGACGTTCAAATTGCAAGGCAATAATCCTGTGCAATGTGCTTTTGCATTGCAACAATACTATTATATTGCAAGGTGATATTCTATTGCAATGTTCTATTGCATTGCAAATGACGATTATATTGCAGTGATATTCCATTGCAATGTGTAATTCCGCTGCAAATGACTACTTTATTGCAAAGCGATATTACATTGCAAAGTCCTACTATTTTGCAAATGATGATCATATTTGCAATGCGATATTTCATTGCAATGTTCTGTTGAATTGCAAATCATTATTATATTGCAAACTGATATCCCATTGCAATGCTCTATTGCATTGCAAATGACTATTTTATTGAAATGTGATATTCCATTGCAATTTTCCTATTGCATTGCAATTGACTATTATATTGCAAAGTGATATTCCATTGCAATATTCTATTGCAATTGGAAATGACGATTATACTGCACTGATATTCCACTTCAGTGCCCTGTTGCATTGCAAATGACTATTATATTGCAAAGCGATATTTCATTGCAATATTCTATTGCATTGCAAATGACGATCATATTGGAAAGCGATATACTTTTGTAATGTGCTTTTTTCTTGCAAATGACTTTTAAATTACATGGTAATAGTCCATTGCAATGTCGTATTGCATTGCAAATAACAATTATATTGCAAAGTGATATGCCATTGCAATGTGCTCTTGCTTTTCAAATGATTATTATATTGCCAACTGTTATTCCATTGCAATGTTTCATTGCATTGCAATGACTGATATGTTGCAAAGTAATATTCCATTGCAATGTTCCATTGCATTGCAATCACTATTTTCTTGCAAAGTGATATTACATTGCAATGTCCTATTGTTTTGCAAATGACGATCATATTGCAAAACAATATTCCATTGCAATGTGTTATTTCAGTGCAAATGAATATAATATTGCAATTCAATAATCCATTGCAATGTCCTATTACATTGCAAATGACTATTATATTGCAAAGCGATATTCCATTGCAATGTTATATTGCATTGCCAATGATGGTTATACTGCAGTGAAATTCCACTGCAATGTGCAATGCTATTGAAAATGAATACTATGTTGCAAAGTGATATAGCATTGCAAAGTGCTATTGCATTGCAATGTTCCGTTGCATTGAAATGCCTAACATATATTTCAATGTTCTATTGCACTGCAAATGACTATTATATTGCAAAGTGATATTCCATTAAAATATGCTATTGCATTGCAAATAGCAATGGTATTGCTAAATAATATTCCATTGCAATGTTCCATTGCATTGCAATGACAATTATATTGCAAAGTGAAATTCCATTAAAATATGCTATTGCATTGCAAATAGCTATGGTATTGCAAAATTATATTCCACTGCAATGTTCCATTGCATTGCAATGACAATGATATTGCAAAGTGATATTCCATTGCAATTTTCTATTGCATTGCAAATGACGATTATATTGCAGTGATATTCCACTGTAATATTCTATTGCATTGAAAATGACTATTGCTAACTGATATTCCATTGCTTGTTGTATTACATTGCAATGACAGTTATTATTCCATTAGAGTGTTCCATTGCATTGTAATGACTATTATATTGCAAAGTGATACTCCATTGCAATGTTCTATTGCATTGCAAATGAATATAATATTGCAACATGATATTCCATTTCAATGTTCTATTGCATTGCAAATGATGATCATATTGCAAAGCCATATTCCATTGCAATGTTCCAATGCATTGCAATGACAATTATATTGCAAAGTCATATTCCATTACCGTGCTCTATTGCATTGCAAAGGACGATTATTATGCAGAGCTATTCCATTGCAAGGTGCTGTTGCATTGCCAATGAATACTATGTTGCAAAGTGATATTCCATTGCAATGTTCTGATGCATTGCAAATGACTACTATATTGCAAACCGATATTCCAGTGCAATAATCCATTGCATTGCAATGACTATTACATTACAAATGAACATTCCACTGCAATGTTCTGTCGCATTGCAATGACTATTATATTGCAAATTGGTATTTCATTCCAAAGGTCTATTGCATTGCAAATGACAATTATATTGCAAAGTGATACTCCATTGCAATGCTCTATTGCATTGCAAACGTCAATTATATTGCAATGGGATATTCCATGGCAACGTGCTATTGCATTGCAAATGATTATCATATTGCAAAGAGATATTCCATTGGAATGTGCTATTGCATTGCAAATTACTATTATATTGCAAAGTGATATTCCACTGCAATGTTCTATTGAATTGCAAATGATGATTATATTGCAGTGATATTCCATTGCAATGTGTAATTGAATTGCAAATGACTGTTTGAATGAAAAGTGAGGTTCAATTGCAATGCCCTATTGCATTGCAAATGACGATCAGAGTCAAAGCGATATTCCTTGTAATTTTCTATTACATTGCAAATGACTATTTTGTTGCAAAGTGATATTCCATTGCAATGTTCTATTGAATTTCAAATGACAATTACATTGTAAAGTGATACTCCATTGCAATGTGCTATTGCATTGCAGGTTACTATTATTTTGCTATGCGCTAATCCATTGGAATGTTATACTGCATTGCAAATGGCAATCATATTGCAAAGCAATTTTATATTGCAATGTGATTTTATTCTGCAAATGACTATTGTATTGCAAGTTAATACTCCATTGCAATGTTATATTGCATTGCAAATGACTATAATATTTTGAAGTGATATTCCATTCCAATGTTCTAGTGCATTGCAAATGACGATTATCCTGCACTGATATTGCACTTCAATGCGCTATTGAATTGCAAATGACTATTGTATTGCAAAGCGATATTTCATTGCAATGTTCTATTGCATTGCAAATGACGATCATATTGCAAAGCGATATGCCATTGCAAGGTGCTTTTGTATTGCATATGACTTTTAAAATGCAAGGTAATAGTCCATTGCAATGTCATTTTTCATTGCAAATGACTATTACATTGAAAAGTGATATTCCATTGCAATGTGCTATTGTATTTCAAATGACTATTATATTGCCAACTGTTATTCCATTGCAATGTTTCATTGCATTGCAATGATTGTTGTGTTGCAAAGAATTATTACATTGCAATGTTCCATTGCATTGCAATGACTATTTTATTACAAATGATATTCCATTGCAATGTCCTATTGTTCTGCAAATGATGATCATATTGCAAAATGATATTCCATTGCAATGTGTTATTGCAGTGCAAATGAATATAATATTGCACTTCAATAATCCATTGCAATGTCCTATTACATTGCAAATGACTATTATATTGCAAAGCGATATTCCATTGCAATGTTATATTGCATTGCCAATGATGGTTATACTGCAGTGAAATTCCACTGCAATGTGCAATGCTATTGAAAATGAATACTATGTTTCAAAGTGATATACCATTGCAAAGTGTTATTGCATTGCAATGTTCCGTTGCTTGAAATGCCTAACATATATTTCAATGTTCTATTGCATTGCAAATGACTATTATATTGCAAAGAGATATTCCATTAAAATATGCTATTGCATTGCAAATAGCAATGGTATTGCTAAATAATATTCCATTGCAATGTTCCATTGCATTGCAATGACAATTATATTGCAAAGTGAAATTCCATTAAAATATGCTATTGCATTGCAAATAGCTATGGTATTGCAAAATTATATTCCACTGCAATGTTCCATTGCATTGCAATGACAATGATATTGCAAAGTGATATTCCATTGCAATTTTCTATTGCATTGCAAATGACGATTATATTGCAGTGATATTCCACTGTAATATTCTATTGCATTGAAAATGACTATTGCTAACTGATATTCCATTGCTTGTTGTATTACATTGCAATGACAGTTATTATTCCATTAGAGTGTTCCATTGCATTGTAATGACTATTATATTGCAAAGTGATACTCCATTGCAATGTTCTATTGCATTGCAAATGAATATAATATTGCAACATGATATTCCATTTCAATGATCTATTGCATTGCAAATGATGATCATATTGCAAAGCCATATTCCATTGCAATGTTCCAATGCATTGCAATGACAATTATATTGCAAAGACATTTTCCATTACCGTGCTCTATTGCATTGCAAAGGACGATTATTATGCAGAGCTATTCCATTGCAAGGTGCTGTTGCATTGCCAATGAATACTATGTTGCAAAGTGATATTCCATTGCAATGTCTTATTCCATTGCAATGTTCTGTTGCATTGCAAATGACTACTATATTGCAAACCGATATTCCAGTGCAATAATCCATTGCATTGCAATGACTATTACATTACAAATGAACATTCCACTGCAATGTTCTGTCGCATTGCAATGACTATTATATTGCAAATTGGTATTTCATTCCAAAGGTCTATTGCATTGCAAATGACAATTATATTGCAAAGTGATACTCCATTGCAATGCTCTATTGCATTGCAAACGTCAATTATATTGCAATGGGATATTCCATGGCAACGTGCTATTGCATTGCAAATGATTATCATATTGCAAAGAGATATTCCATTGGAATGTGCTATTGCATTGCAAATTACTATTATATTGGAAAGTGATATTCCACTGCAATGTTCTATTGAATTGCAAATGATGATTATATTGCAGTGATATTCCATTGCAATGTGTAATTGAATTGCAAATGACTGTTTCAATGAAAAGTGAGGTTCAATTGCAATGCCCTATTGCATTGCAAATGACGATCAGAGTCAAAGCGATATTCCTTGTAATTTTCTATTACATTGCAAATGACTATTTTGTTGCAAAGTGATATTCCATTGCAATGTTCTATTGAATTTCAAATGACAATTATATTGTAAAGTGATACTCCATTGCAATGTGCTATTGCATTGCAGGTTACTATTATTTTGCTATGCGCTAATCCATTGGAATGTTATACTGCATTGCAAATGGCAATCATATTGCAAAGCAATTTTATATTGCAATGTGATTTTGTTCTGCAAATGACTATTGTATTGCAAGTTAATACTCCATTGCAATGTTATATTGCATTGCAAATGACTATAATATTTTGAAGTGATATTCCATTCCAATGTTCTAGTGCATTGCAAATGACGATTATCCTGCACTGATATTGCACTTCAATGCGCTATTGAATTGCAAATGACTATTGTATTGCAAAGCGATATTTCATTGCAATGTTCTATTGCATTGCAAATGACGATCATATTGCAAAGCGATATGCCATTTCAAGGTGCTTTTGTATTGCATATGACATTTAAAGTACAAGGTAATAGTCCATTGCAATGTCATATTTCATTGCAAATGACTATTACATTGAAAAGTGATATTCCATTGCAATGTGCTATTGTATTTCAAATGACTATTATATTGCCAACTGTTATTCCATTGCAATGTTTCATTGCATTGCAATGATTGTTGTGTTGCAAAGGATTATTACATTGCAATGTTCCATTGCATTGCAATGACTATTTTATTGCAAATGATATTCCATTGCAATGTCCTATTGTTCTGCAAATGATGATCATATTGCAAAATGATATTCCATTGCAATGTGTTATTGCAGTGCAAATGAATATAATATTGCAATTTAATAATCCATTGCAATATCCTATTTCATTGAAAATGACTATTATATTGCCAAGCAATATTCCATTGAAATGTTATATTGCATTGCCAATGACGGTTATATAGCAGTGAAATTCCACTGCAATGCGCAATGGCATTGAAAATGAATACAACATTGCAAAGTGATATTCCATTGCAAAGTGCTATTGCATTGCAATGTTCCATTGCATTGCAATGACTAACATATATTTCAAAGTAATATTTCATAGCCATATCCCATTGTATTGCAATGATTGTTATATTGCAGAGTAATATTCCATTAGAGTGTTCCATTGCATTACAATAACTATTATATTGCAAAGTGATGCCCCATTCAAATGTTCCATTGAATTGCAAATGATGATCATATTGCAAAGCGATATTCCATTGCAATGTGCTGTTGCATTGCCAATGAACATAACACTGTAAGTTAATATTCCATTGCAATGCTGTCTTGCATTGCAAATGATTATGTTATTGCAATGTGATATTCCATTGCAATGCTCTATTGCATTGCAACTGACGAATATATGGCAGTGATGTTCATTGCTATATTGCAAAGTGATATTCCAATGCAAAGTGCTATTGCATTGCAAATGACTATTATATTGCAAACTGATATGGCACTGCAATTTTCCACTGCATTGCAATGACTAATATATATTTCAAATTATAAATTCATTGCCAGGTTCCATTGCATTGCAACGACTGTTATATTGCAAAGTGATACTCATTTTAGTGTTCTATTACATTGCAAATGACGAATATATTGCAGTGATATTACATTGCAATGTTCTATTGCATTGCAAATGACGAATATATTGGAGTGATATTCCATTGCAATGTGCAATTGCATTGCAAATGACTGCTTCAATGCAAAGTGAGGTTCAATTGCAAAGTCCTATTGCATTGCAAATGATGATCAGAGTCAAAGCGATATCCCATTGTAATTTCTATTACATTGCAAATGACTATTATATTGCAAATTTATATTTCATTGCAATGATTGTTTGCATTGCAAATGACGATTGTATTGCAAAGTGTTATTCCATTGCAATGTTCTATTGCTTTGCAAATGACGATTATATTGCAGTGATAATCCATTACAATGTACTGTTGCATTGCAAATGACTACTTTGTTGCAAAGTGATATTCCATTTCAACGTCCTATTGCATTGCAATGAAATATAATATTGCAAGTTAAAATTCCATTGCAATTTTCTATTGCATTTCAAAAGACAATTATATTGTAAAGTGACACTCCATTGCAATGTGCTATTGCATTGCAGATTACTATTATTTTGCAACGCACTAATCTATTGCAATGTTCTGCATTGCAAATGACGATACTATTGACAAGCGATATTGTATTGCAATGTGACTTTGTTCTGCAATTGATTATTATGTTGTAAGTTAATAGTCCATTGCAATGTCATATTGCATTGCAAATGACTATTATATTGCAAAATGAAATTCCATTCCAATGCTTTATTGCATTGAAAATGACGATTATATTGCAGTGCTTTTCCATTGCAATGTTCTGTTACATTGCCAATGAACACTAAGTTGCAATGTGATATTCCATTGCAATGTCTTATTCCATTGCATTGTTCTGTTGCATTGCAAATGACTATTCCCTTAAATTGATATATCATTGCAATATTTCATTGCATTGCAAAAAATGTTACGTTGCAAAGTAATATTCCATTGCAAAGCTCTATTGCATTGAAAATGACTATTATCTAGCAAACTGATATTACATTGCAAAATTCCATGGTATTTCAAATGACAATTATATTGTAAAGTGGTACTCCATTGCAACGTGCTATTGCATTGCAAATTACTATTATTTTGCAACACGCTAATCCATTGCAATGTTCAACTGCATTGCAAATGACGATAATATTGAAAAGCGATATTATATTGACATGTGATTTTTTTTGCAAATGACTATTATATTGCAAGTTACTAGTCCATTGCAATGTCATATTGCATTGCTAATGACTATTATACTGCAAAGTGATATTCCATTGCAGTGTGCTATTGCATTGCAAATGACGATTATATTGCAAAATAATGTTCCATTGCAATATTCTACTGCATTGCAAATGACTATCATATTCCAAAGTGATATTCCATTGCAATGTTCTATTGCATTGTTAATAACTATTATAATTCAAACCGATATTCCAGTGCAGTGTTCCATTGCATTGCAATGACTAGTATATTGCAAATTAATATTCCATTGCAATGTTCCATTGCATTGCAATGTCTATTATATTGCAAAGTGATACTTCATTCCAAACTTCTATTGCATTGCAAGTGACAAATATATTGCAGTGAGACTCCAGTGCAATGTTCTATTGCATTGCAAATATCAATTCTATTGCAAAGTGATATTCCATTGAAATGTGCCATTGCATTGCAAATTACTGTTACCTTGCAAATTGATATTCCACTGCAATGTTCTATTGCATTGCAAATGACGATCATATTGCAGTGATATTCCATTGCAATGTGCAATTGCATTGGAAATGACTGCTACAATGCAAAGTGAGGTTCATTTACAAAGTCCTATTGCATTGCAAATGATGATCAGAAGTCAAAGCGGTATTAAATTGTAATTTTCTCTTAAATTGCAAATGAGTATTGTATTGCAAATTTATATTCCATTGCTATGTTTGATTGCATCGCAAATGACGATTATATTGCAAAGTGATCTTCCATTGCAATGGTCTATTGCAGTGCAAATGACAATTATAGTGCCGTGATAATCCATTATAATGTTCTGTTGCATTGCAAATGTGTACTATGTTGCAAAGTGATATTCCATTGCAACGTCCTATTGCATAGGCAATTAATATAATATTGCAAGTTAAAATTACATTGCAATGCTCTATTGCATTTCAAATGACAATTATATTGAAAAGTGATATTCCATTGCAATGTGCTATTGCATTGCAGATAACTATTATTTTGCAAAGCGCTAATCCATTGTAATGTTCTACAGCATTGCAATTGACAATCATATTGCAAACTGATATTATATTGTAATGTGATATTGTTTTGCAAATGACTATTATGTTGCAAGTTAATAATCCATTGCAATGTCATACTTCATTACAAATGACTATTAAACTGCTAAGTGATATTCCATTGCAATGTGCTATTGCATTGCAAATGACGATTATATTGCAAAGTGATATTCCACTGCAATTTTCTATTGCATTGCAAATGACGATCTTATTAGAAAGCGATATTCCATTGCAATGTTCTATTGCATTGCAAATGACGATTATAAGGCCAACTGATATTCCACTGCAATGTTCCATTGCATTGCAGTTACTAGTATATTACAAATTAATATTCCGTTGCTATGTTCCATTGCTTTGCCATGACTATTATATTGCAAAGTGATATTTCATTCCAAAGTTCTTTTGAATTGCAAATTACGATTATATTGCAAAGTGATACTCCTTGCAATTTTCTATTGCATTGCAAATGTCAATTATATTGGAACGTGATATTCCATTGCATTGTGCTTTTGCATTGCAAATGACTGTCATATTGCAAAGTGATATTCCATTGCAATATTCTATTGTATTGCAAATTACTATTATATTGCAAAGTGATATTCCATGGCAATGAACATTTGCATTGCAAATGTCTGCTACAATGCAAAATGAGGTTCAATTGCAAAGTCCTATTGCACTGTAATGACGGTCAGGAGGCAAAGCGATATTCCATTTTATTTTTAAATTACATTGCAAATTGCTATTATATAGCAAAGTGATATTCCTTTGCAAAGTTCCATTGCATTGCAATGACTATTATATTGAAAGGTTATGTTCCATTGCAATGTTTGATTGCATTGCAAATGACTTTTATATTGCAAAGTGATATTCCATTGCCATGTTCTATTGCATTGCAAATGACGATCATACTATAAAGCGATATTCCCTTGCAAATTCCTATTTCATTGCAAGTGACGGTTATATTGCAAAGTGATACTCCATTGCAATGTGCTACTGCATTACAAATGTCAATTATATTGCAAATTGATATTCCATTGCAATGTGATATTGCATAGCAAATTACTATTATATTGCAAAGTGATATTCCACTGCAATGTACTATTGCATTACAAATTACGATTATGTTGCAGCGATATTCAATTCCAATGTGCAATTGAATTGCAAATGACAGCTACAATGTGAAGTGAGGTGCAATTGCAATGTCTTATTGCATTGCAAATAATGATCAGAAGTGAAAGCGATAAACATAGAAACATAGAAACATAGAAGAAAGGAGCAGGAGTAGGCCATTCGGCCCCTCGAGCCTGCTCCAGCATTCAATGCGATCATGGCTGATCATCCAAATTCAGTACCCTGTCCCTGCTTTCTCCCCAAAACCCTTGATCCCTTTAGCCTTAAGCAATATATCCAACTCCTTCTTGAATATATGTAAGAAGTCACACAACACCAGGTTATAGTCCAACAGTTTTATTTGAAATCACAAGCTTTTGGAGCGCTGCTCCTTCATCAGGTGAAGTGGAGAGATGCATAAAGACACAGCTTATACAGTCAGAGAATAATGCCAGATGATTACAGGTAATCTTTCTAACTGCCATTTATCACACCTTGGCAGAGAGATAATGACAGCAATCAAAGATGTGAATGGTGTCCAAACAGGTCAGTCAGGAAAACATTATACCAAAGAACAATTTGGTGGGGTCACAAGGGTTCAAATGTTGCAGATGCTGGGGTCTGTAAGAAAAACAAAAAACAGACAAAAAAATATTTTTATTTGCTATAAATCACAGCAGGTCCGGCCGCACCTGTGTAGAGAGAACAAGTCAACGACGACTCGAGTATGGATGACCCTATGTCAGGTGGATTTACATGTAGTGTGAGAGGAACCCAAGATCCCGGTTGAGGACGTCCTCATGAGTGCAGTAGAACCATTGTCTAAGCACGGTCGGTCCTCACAGGAAATAAGGGTACAAATTAACAACTAACATTGTACTAATCGCAGAATAGATGAATCACTGTGGGCTTTGTATGCACCCTGCTTGTTCGACAGTTCAGGATAAGATATTTTTTCTCAAGCAATAAACTATGCCTACAATGGGGAAGAGATAACAGCAGGAATAAGGTGAGTAGGATGAAACACTAACATCTGTGCCTTGCATGGTCACCCCTGATTTCAAGGGGTGGGCCCGAGAGTTGAGTGACCAACCACATAAACCAATTAAGAGTAATTGTTGTGATGCTGTTTGTACATGTACGCCCCCATTCTGTAGTAGGTGGGCATTGCTTATATTATTGTATAACTTGAATGAACCAATTAATTGGCCTTTGAGAGTGCACCACTCGCTTGAGGAAGCTGAGGCGCTCCCTTGTGCATAAGTCTTTTAATTGCTTTAATAAATGCTGAACTTGTCCTCAATTCTGTCTCCGTCTGTGGTTTCTCCAATTTCGAATCTAACAGTTGGTGTCAGAAGTGGGACACTGCAGGTAAGAACCATAAGAGTTAAAAGACACTGGAATTGACGGTTGAAGCGAGAACCGCGTCGTGTCCTCAGGAAAAACGTCAGAGTAAGGCTTCTAGGAGGAACACAAACTCGCTCGTCCGCCATCGGGGCTTAAAACCATGTTTGAGCCAGTCAGTATTAAATTACCCACATAGTAAATTATTCCTCCTGGAGACCACGGACTGACGGATTTGATTAGGCATAAATGTATAATTCTGATTTAGAGCATAAGGTGATACATTTGTGCCGATAAAGGCTAAGATAGAATATAAGAATATAGGTAACAGTTAATACCGGTCACATGGGTGAAGAGGGGAGACCTCTTTCACCGGGCGTTCTGGCTTTGGCCACCAGTGTTACTGTCATTCAACGGGTCCCAGAAGTTAATTTTAAATTTCAAAGTGAGACGATTGAAAAGGGGTGGAAAGGAACAAGCCCAGTAGTTGACCAAATAAAGTGGTGGGCGGAACAAAAGGATGTCAAACAATCTAATTATGACAAAGGGATCACCCGAAACGTTGACTGTATTTTCTCTCCACCGATGTTGCATGGCCTGCTGAGTTTTTCCAGCAGTTTCTGTTTTATTTCGGATATCCATCATCTGCAGTATTTTGCTATCAAGCTAATTATGGAGCGGTTTTGTGTGCTAGTTGGATGGATCAGATGGGACCCATAATTGGGGACAAGGGGGGCAGACCGGCCTCATTACAAGGATTTTTTAGACACGGGCAGTAGGCTAAAGTCGAAGTCAGTACTCTCCTGAATATAAGGCCAGCAGAGACTGAGAATCTAGACGACTTAGGTAGCTGGGGTGACATTGTCGAGGCTCTACAAAAAGAGACTCGAGATACGTCGAACTTAAATCTCGGCCCCGTTCGGGGAACATAGAGGTTCAACGAGTCGAGACCACCCAACCCACGTGCCCCCCCGAATACACTCGTATCTATGCCCCCCTTTACCGCTTCCGTCTGGTGCTGAAAAATCCAATCCCGTGGCCCCCGTCCGAGTTAACCAGACAGTAGGGGCACAAAACCCAGAGATAGGTGGACAGGGTACGATGGGCGAGGCACAGGCTTTTACGCCCCAGGAGAGATCCAGCGTCATCCTTCTCATTCCCGAACTCAAATGACACAATCCTAACGTCGAAATATGGGCAAGAATACGAAGCGCTGCTCGGCACTTTAATTTGTCCATACAAGACATAAAATATAATATCGAGGTGAAATATCCCTCTATGTTTTATCGGGCGTTGTGACAGCATGTCCTAAAATCCCCAGCCATGGCGGTGGAGTTTAAGATCCAATTCGATGGTTTGAAAACTTGGGTTCAGACCGCACTGGGCAATGGCACCGCTACCTGGATGGGGCTCACCGCCCTGTGCTAGAGTCCTGCAGAAAACCCCGATGTACATTGTTCCATTAATTGAGCAGTATGTACACTGGGGCCAGACAAATGACATTCCTGCTAATCACGATGTGCCACGGATTATAGATAATCTATCCGGGGACTGGAAAGGCCCTACCAAACCGCCCTCCGAATGGGGGCCAACCCTCAGGTCACAGAAGCTGGAATCCGGGAGTGGGCTGGTCGACATTTTGGGCTCCACCAGGCGGATCTTTATGCCACCCGTCAAGGTCCCACCCCAACTTCTCTGCCCTGGTCCACGAAAGCGACCATGGGCATTATAACAGTGCCTATAGCAGTCATACAAGAGGCTCAACTCTGCTACAGTTGTAACGCACCAGGCCACTTGGTTAAGGATTGCACCCAGCCGGGAGTGAAGTGCACCAATTGTGGGCGGACAGGGCATCAACAGGCCGACTGTAACCGGGGCTGAGACCGACCGACCCGCTTCAGGCCCTCAAGGACCAACCAAGAGAGGCTTGTCAAACCAAGAGTTGGAGGCGCACCGAGCCCTCCTCGTCAGCTACCAGGACGAGCCGGTCTCCCTGGTCTTGGAGCCGGGGTCCACACGCCCGTGTCTAAATATACTGTTAGGAGGCCGGCAGCACTGTGTCCTTTTAGACACGGGAGCCTCGGTGTCGATAACCGACACAGGATTTCCCACCTTAGATCAAAGCATTCAGGTTAGTGGAGAAAGTGTGGTCCTCCATCGGAGTGTTCCACTTCCCCTGCAACTGTCGCCAGGAGGTCATACCTGTTGGGTTACCCTGTGGGTAGGTCCCAACGGTGAGGGACAGCTCTTAGGTATGGACATCCTCCATCAGATAGAGGCAAACTTTGTCCTAAGGGCTCATCTATTGGAAGTGGGGGGACCCAAGGGTGGAGATTTCCATTCCAGGAATATAAAGCCCGACAATGTAGAGTAAAAGCCCTCCGCCTGCTAAAGCATGCATCGGCGCAGGAAGGAACATGCGGGAGAGTTTGTGAGATTTGCTCTCTTACATGGGCGGAGGAAGGACCATGGGGGAGATTTTGTGAGACTTACCCTCTCACATGGGCGGAGGAAAGACCATGGTGGAGAGGTTGTGAGACTTACCCTCTCACATGGGCCGAGGAAGGACCATGGGTGAGTGTTTCTTAGACTTAACATCTCACATGGGCCACCCACAAATTAGACTGTGGTAGAACGGATAAGAACCCAATTAAGGTCCACGGTCCCTACCACGAGGACCACCAGCAATACCCCCTCCGAGCAGAAGCCCAACGGGCCATCGAGTCCATAGTAGTAGACTTATTAGAAACCGGTTTGTGACAAAGACCTGTTCCCGTACCAACTCGCTGGTATGGCCAGTGCTGAAACCAGATGGATCCTGGAGAATGATCATTGTTTATACGGCTCTGAATCGGGTCACTCTCAAGCTCCATGACTTAGTGGCGAATCCCGCCACTATTCTAACCTGCCTCCACCCAGCCCTGTCCATATTCACGGCACTGGACATCCAAAATGGATTTTGGACATGTCCTTTGAATCCCGGGTCCGAAGAGCGTTTCGCTTTCACTGTCGAGTCCACCCAATGTATTTGGACCTGGTTGCCTCAGGGATTTCACAGTGCCCCTACTATTTTTCACGAGAGCCTGGAGAAGGCTCCCCATGCAAGCATTAGCACATACCCGAAAGCAAGATTCTGCCTGTATTCAATATATAGATGACATTCTCATTCGTAGCCCCTCACCCTCAGCTCATCTGGACGCCCTGATGTGTCTCTGATATGGCTTTAGTTCTAGGGGGGTTCAAACTGAATCTGATCAAAGCTCAAATTGGGATTCCTCGGGTTCCTAACTTGGTCAGATCATCTCCCCTGAGGGAGGGACAGTGACCCCCGAAAGTTTTCCAGCGCTCTTGCAGATGCCGCGACCCATCACCGTCTCTGTCCTGCGAAGCGTGATGGGATTGTTTAACTATTGACGGACCTACCTAGCCGACTTCACCTAATTGGCAAGCCCTGTAAACGACCTCCTAAAGGGAGGGCTCCAGGGAGAGGCAAGGCTGAATTGGACACCAGAGGCAATTGAAAGCTTTGAGATGGTCAAAATCAGTTTGGCCAACACATCTGCCCTGGGTCTCCCGGACCCAGCTAAACCATTCTGTATAATGCGGTAGTGGGATAATCCCGGAACGAATGAATACGACCGATAGGATATTACTCCTGCCCGATACCATCCTCCATGATGGGACAGGCCTCATGTCTGGTGGCCACTGATTGTGCAGCCTGGGCGGTAGAAGCAATAGAGTCTATGGTAGGTCCCGGGAAGGTAATCCTTCACAACCGCCAGAGCCTCATGACACTGCTTGCAGGTAGCCTGAATACTATTTCCAACCAGAAATGTGCGAGCTGGGAGGCTTGTATATGAGGTAGGGAGGTTCGGATCGAGGTGCTAACCGAGCCTCGAGCGAACCCAGCATCCTTCCTAATCGACGAAGGGACCCCCCATGACTGCACCACTATCTTACATATCGATTGTCAGGGACCCATAGCCGAGACCTGCCTAGAGATATACGGGAATGGGTCCAGCTATTACCACGAAGGTCGACGGGTCACCGGATGGGCAGTAGTAGGTCCGTCAGGACAGACCCTCACCCAAGGGGCCCTGGGGATGGGAGGAGCCCAGCTGGCTGAAATCACCGCCCTCACTAGACCATTCAATTGGCAGAAGGAACAACCGCCAATATCTATAAAGGCAGCAAATATGCCTACTCGGTCATCCACGACCACCACCGCCTGTGGCAGCGGCGGAGATATTTGACTACTTTAGGCAACACTATTTAACATGCTTCCACGATCGTCGAACTCCTTCGGGCAGTGGACGGCCCCACGCTGGGGGCGGTAGTCAAGATTCACGCCCAGCAGGCAGGGGAGACCCCAGAAATCCAGGGTAACCGAGCCACTGATTTGCGCGCCTGACGGGCCGTGTTGGCTCTCCCTGTGATGGCCCTTAGTCCCAAGGAAGTATTACGAACTAAAGAGGCTTCCCCGGCCGACGATTTAATGAATGATATGCTCCTAACCGGATACTTTTCTGAGTCCGCTGAGAATATACAGTGTTGGGTGCGTGAAGGAGCGTACAAAGACCTTAGTGTGTTTTGTCATCACACGACCGAGTACGTGGTTCCAACATCGATTCGCCGTGCCCTGATACAATCTTACCATGAGCCTGCGCATTTGGGAGGGTATAAGTTATATTACATTATAGCTGCCACCTGGTGGTGGCCCAGCATGGCCAGAGAGATCCACGAGTATGGGCGACTATGTCTACCTTGCCTCCAAACAGGAATCGGGGGTAACATTCGAGTATATATGTGGCATGTCCGGCGGCTCAGGTGAAGCTGGACGCACTTACAAATGGATTTCGCAGGACCCCTACCCCGCAGCGGCGGGTATAACCATGTCTTAATAATCATCGACCTTTTACCTTTTGGGTCGAGGCCTTCCCCACTGGGAAGAATACAGCCGAAGTAGCTGCAAAAATCCTAGCGATGGAAGTCATTCCCCGTTGGGGGGTGCCTTACCAGATAGATTCCGACCAGGGAACCCACTTCACCAGCAAGGCCATGAAGCAGGCTTTAGCCCTCCTGGGGTTACGACAACGGTTCAACATCCCTTACCATCCACAATTCTCAGGAATGGTGCAACGGATGAGCCGTACTGTAAAACAGTCTGTGACTAAGGCCATTTTACAGACCGGAGAAGGGTGGCATGCAGTCCTCCCCACCATTCTTTGGGGCATACGAGCCACGCCAGCCACAGGCACTGGCTTAACCCCTTTCGAACTAATGCCAGGACGAGCTATGGTGTTACCCCAAGACGCACCCCCTCAGGGTACGGGGGACACTTCCCAATTCCAGACAACTCTCCAGACATATCTATGCCTGATCAGTGAGGACAATCAGGCCAAACACTTTCAGGTTCAACACTTACAGGAGGCAGATGATGCCAAGAGACAAAGGGGAATTTGGGATGTGCCTCCTCGGGTAGGACAGTGACTGGTGGTTCAGCGACCGGTTCGAGGTACCTTTGAGCTACGGTGGGATGGGCCCTTCCAGATCCTCCTAAGTACAGGAACCTCGTTTGCCTACAGGAAAAATTGAATGAAATATGGAAACACTGGAGCCAGATCAAGCCAGTGATAGAGCCCGGGGAAGAGATTTCCCCATCTCTTGGGGACATTATGATTAAAAGGAAATAATAACGAGTATTGACTTGTCTTCTCTCCCCTATATTTGATCAGGACCGGATTTCGAAGGACTAATCGATTCTTCGGGTCGCTATTTTACCTATATCTTTCTTACAGATGTGCGGGTGTAACCTATTTACGGCCACCATTCCAGGGATCTCGACCTTTCGACGATCCAGTTTATCGACTTAACCGTGAACTCTCACTACTATACGACTCCAACCTTCCTCGGAACTCAACCCTTGACTCTAGAGTTCCGATTATCTCCCTTTTCTGGTAAGATTACTGGAGCCCTCGTTCTACATCCCAACAGAACTCAGAATCTTTTATTTACCCTACCACGCACAGAGGAGGTAGGCTGGTTGCGAGACACAGCTGCTCTTTGGGAACCGCTGGTTTCGGGACTGGAGGAGCTTCACGAGGGGATATCCAGTCCCTTTTATAGACCCTCCTGCCTCTGAAGGAGGACAGTGCAAAATGACTTCAAACATTCCCGTCCGACAGCTGCTAACCATCACCGAATTTCGATAATCAGGTAAGTTACATTGAGCCACTGTCACAAGGCCACCACCTCCGCCTCAACGTCACGTATGATGTAGCTTTAACCCCGCTCCGACCCTTGTGCCCACGGCTAATAATAGGACAGACCGAAAGAGGGCTGGAGACAGACAGAGGGTCAGAGGGAGAGAGAGAGAAATCCTGCTAGTTAGCACAAGCTAGTGCCGAGATTGCTAAATGGACTGGACTCCTTATGCCTGGTGGTGGTATAGGATAACGATGGGGTGGCTTATCTTGGGAATGATAGGGTTACTGTTCAGCGAACAAACGACACCTACCACAGCGCTGTGGTTCTGCGCTGACTGGCTGGGAGCCCCCTTTTTCTGTGAGTTGGCCACTGGTCCAGTGTAAACACACAAGGGGGTCTGTACCAGTAAAATCACAGGAAGGAAGGACAGGATAGGTTGCCAGAATAATGCGGGGCGTTCGGACCCCTTATGTATGCCTACCGTAGAGAGATGACAAACTTTCGGGATTACACCTGAACCAGAGGGGAACCAATATCCTTACGGGGAGGTTTGCTAGCACTGCTGGGGGGGGTTTAAGCTAACTTGACAGGGGGAAGGGGTACAGAGTGGAGCTATAGCAGGGGGTGATTTACAGCCAAATACAGAGGAAAAAGCAAGGCAGAGCAAATATGTGAAAGCAAAAGGGAATATGGCAGGGCTGGAAGGCAATTATTTTAATGCAAGGAGTCTTGCTAATAAGGTGGATGAACTGAAGTTGTTGTTGAACACATGGGAGTACGATATTGTTGCCATCACGGAGACATGGTTGAGGGAGGGTCAGGACTGGCAGCTCAATATTCCGGGGTATAGAATCTTCAGGCAAGACAGAGGGGGGTGTAAAAGGGGAGGGGGTGTTGCAATATTAATTAAGGAGTCAATTACTGCTGTAAGGAGGGATGATATATTAGCGGGTTCCTCTAATGAGGCCATATGGGTAGAACTTAAAAACAAAAAGGGGGCAAGCACTTTGCTGGGAGTGTACTATAGGCCCCCAAACAGTCAGGGGGAGACAGAGGAACAGATATGTAGGCAAATCTCAGAAAAGTGCGAAAATAATAGGGTAATAATAGTGGGGGATTTCAACTTCCCCAATATTAATTGGGATAGTCAGAGTATAAAAGGCTTAGAGGGTGCAGAATTCTTAAAGTGCATCCAGGAGAGCTTTTTGAGCCAACATGTAGAAAGCCGTACAAGAGAGGGGGCGGTACTGGACCTAATTCTGGGGAATGTAGCCGGGCAAGTGGTGGAAGTGTCAGTAGGAGAGCATTTTGGCGACAGTGACCATAATTCGGTGAGATTTAAGGTGGTCATGGAAAAAGACAAAGACGGCCCGGAAATAAATGTTCTAAATTGGGGGAAGGCCGATTTTAATATGATAAGGCAGGATCTGGCCAAAGTGGACTGGGAGCAGCTACTTATAGGAAAATCCACATCAAACAGTGGGAGACTTTCAGAAGGGAAATAGAGAGAGTACAACGCCAACATGTTACTGTAAAGGTCAAGGGTGGGACCAACAAGCAAAGGGATCCTTGGATGACAAGGGATATACAAAAATACATTAGAAATAAAAGGGGGGCTTTTGGCAGTTACAAAAGACTAAAGACGGAGGAAGCCCTAGTGGAGTATAAAAAGTGCAGGGGCATACTTAAAAAAGAAATTAGGAGGGCGAGGAGGGGCCATGAAATAACACTGGCGAGCAAAATAAAGGAAAATCCTAAGATGTTTTATAAGTATATTAAGGGCAAGAGGATAACCAGGGAAAGGGTAGGGACCATTAGGGACCAAAGTGGCAATCTGTGTGCAGAGCCAGAGAATGTAGGCGGGGTTTTAAATGAATTTTTTGCATCTGTGTTCACTATGGAGAGAGACGATGCAGACATAGAAATCTGGCAAGGGGACTGTGACATACTTGAACATATTAGCATCGAGAGGGAGGAGGTACTAGCGGTTTTAGCAGGCCAAAAAAGTGGATAAATCCCCAGGCCCGGACGAGATGTATCCCAGGCTGTTGTGTGAGGCAAAGGAGGAGATTGCAGGGGCTCTGACACAAATTTTCAGAACCACTCTGGCCACAGGGGATGTACCAGAGGACTGGAGAACAGCTAACGTAGTACCATTATTCAAGAAGGGTAGCAGGGATAAACCAGGGAATTACAGGCCAGTGAGCCTTACATCTGTGGTAGGGAAATTATTGGAAAAAATTCTGAGGGACAAAATTAGTCACCACTTGGAGAGGCAAGGTTTAATCGGGGATAGTCAGCATGGCTTTGTCAAGGGTAAATCATGTCTGACCAATCTGATTGAATTTTTCGAGGGGGTGACTAGGTGTGTGGATGAGGGAAATGCTGTGGATGTGGTTTACATGGACTTCAGTAAAGCTTTTGACAAAGTCCTGCATAGGAGACTGGTCAAGAATGTAAGAGCCCATGGGCTCCAGGGTGCCTTGGCGCGTTGGATCCTAAACTGGATGAGTGGCAGGACGCAGAGGGTGATGGTCGAAGGTTGCTTTTGTGACTGGAAGCCTGTGTCCAGTGGGGTACCTCAGGGATCGGTGCTGGGTTCCTTGCTGTTTGTGATCTGCATAAATGATTTGGATGAGAATGTAAAAGGTATGATCAGTAAGTTCGCAGATGACACGAAAATTGGTGGGGTGGTAAATTGCGAGGAGGAACGCCTCAGGCTACAGGACGATATAAACGGGTTGGTCAGATGGACAGAAAAGTGGCAAATGGAATTTAACTCTGAAAAGTGCGAGGTGATGCATTTTGGACGGACAAATAAGGCAAGGGAATACACAATGTGTGGTAGGACACTAGGAAGTACACAGGGTCAGAGGGACCTTGGTGTACATGTACATAGATCCCTGAAGGCAGGGGAACAGGTAGATAAGGTGGTTAAAAAGGCATATGGGATACTTGCCTTCATTCGCCGAGGCATAGAATATAAGAGCAGGGAGGTTATGATGGAGCTGTACAAAACGCTGGTGAGGCCACAGTTGGAGTATTGTGTGCAGTTCTGGTCGCCTCACTATAGGAAGGATGTGATTGCTTTGGAGAGGGTGCAGAGAAGATTCACCAGGATGTTACCTGGGATGGAGCGCCTCAGCTATGCAGAAAGGCTAAACAGGCTGAGGTTGTTTTCCTTGGAGCAAAGAAGGCTGAGGGGGGACCTGATTGATGTGTACAAAATGATGAGGGGCATAGATAGGGTAGATACAGAGGAACTTTTCCCCTTAGTAGTGGGGACAATAACAAGGGGGCATAGATTCAGGGTAAGGTGCAGGAGATTTAGAGGGGATTTGAGGAGGAACTTTTTCACCCAGAGGGTGGTTGGAATCTGGAACTCACTGCCTGAAAGGGTGGTAGAGGCAGGAACCCTCACAACATTCAAGAAGCATTTGGATGAGCACTTGAAATGCCATTACATACAAGGCTATGGACCAAATGCTGGAAAATGGGATTAGACTGGACAGGGATTGATGGACGGCGCAGACACGATGGGCCGAAGGGCCTCTTTCTGTGCTGTAAAACTCTATGACTCTATGACTCTATTCACAGTCTGTCCCTCTCAGTGCACACAACACCCCAGATAACCTGCACAATTCATGAAACAATAGCAATCTACCACGTGTCTATTCACAGTCTGTCCCGCTCAGTGCACACAATACCCCAGATAACCTGCAAAATTCATGAAACAAAAGCAATCTACCTCCTGTCTATTCACAGTCTGTCCCTCTCTCAGTGCACACAATACCTCAGATAACCTGCACAATTCATGATACAATAGCAACCTACCTCCTGTCTATTCACAGTCTGTCCCTCTCTCAGCGCACAAAATACTCCAGATAACCTGCACAATTCATGAAACAATAGCAATCTACCTTTTGTCTATTCACAGTCTGTCCCTCTCTCAGTGAACACAATACCCCAGATAACCTGCACAACTCATGAAACATTAGCAATCTGCCTCCTGTCGATTCACCGTCTGTCCCTCTCAGTGAACACAATACCCCAGATAACCTGCACAATTCATGAAACAATAGCAATCTACCTCCTGTCTATTCACAGTCTGTCCCTCTCTCAGTGCACACAATACCCCAGATAACGGGCACAATTCATGAAACAATAGCAATCTACCTCCTGTCTATTCACAGTCTGTCCCTCTCTCAGTGCACACAATACCCCAGATAACCTGCACAATTCATGAAACAATAGCAATCTGCCTCCTGTCTATTCACAGTCTGTCCCTCTCTCAGTGCACACAATACCACGGACAACATGCACAATTCATGAAACCATAGCAATCTACCTCCTGTCTATTCACAGTCTGTCCCTCTCTCAGTGCACGCAATACTCCAGATAACCTGCACAATTGATGAAACAATAGCAATCTACCTCCTGTCTACTCACAGTCTGTCCCTCTCAGTGCACACAATACCCCAGATAACCTGCACAATTCATGAAACAATAGCAATCTACCTCCTGTCTATTCACAGTCTGTCCCTCTCTCAGCGCACACAATTCTCCAGATAACCTGCACAATTCATGAAACAATAGCAATCTACCTTTTGTCTATTCACAGTCTGTCCCACTCTCAGTGCGCACAATACCCCAGATAACCTGGACAATTCATGAAACAATAACAATCTACCTCCTGTCTATTCACAGTCTGTCACTCTCTCAGTGCACACAATAACCCAGATAACCTGCACAATTCATGAAACAATAGCAATCTACCTCCTGACTATTCACAGTCTGTCCCTCTCAGTGCACACAATACCCCAGATAATCTGCACAATTCATGAAACAATAGCAATTTACCTCCTGTATATTCAGTCTGTCCCTCTCAGTGCACACAATACCCCAGATAACCTGCACAATTCATGAAACAAGAGCAATCTACCTCCTGACTATTCACAGTCTGTCCCTCTCAGTGCACACAATACCCCAGATAACCTGCACAATTCATGAAACAATAGTAATCTGCCTCCTGTCTATTCACAGTCTGTCCCACTCAGTGCAAACAATACCCCAGATAACTTGCACAATTCATGAAAAAATAGCAATCTACCTCCTGTCTATTCACAGTCTGTCCATCTCAGTGCACACAATACCCAAGATAACCTGCACAATTCATGAAACAATAGCAATCTACCTCCTCTCTATTCACATCCTGTCCCTCTTTCAGTGCACACAATACCCCGGTTAACCTGCACAATTCATGAAACAATAGCAATCTACCTCCTGTCTATTCACAGTCTGTCCCTCTCAGTGCACGCAATACCCCAGTTAACCTGCAGAATTCATGAAACAAGAGCAATCTACCTCCTGTCTATTCACAGTCTGTCCCTCTCTCAGTGCACACAATACCTCAGATAACCTGCACAATTCATGAAACAATAGCAATCTACCTCCGGTCTATTCACAGTCTGTCCCTCTCTCAGTGTGGACAATACCCTAGAAAACTGCACAATTCATGAAACAATAGCAATCTACCTCCTGTCTATTCACAGTCTGTCCCTCTCAATGCACACAATACCCCAGTTAACCTGCACAATTCATGAAACAATAGCAATCTACCCCCTGTCTATTCACATTCTGTTCCTCTCAGTGCACACAATACCCCAGATAATCTGCACAATTCATGAAACAATAGCAATCTACCTCCGGTCTATTCACAGTCTGGCCCTCTCTCAGTCACACAATACCCCAGATAACCTGCCCAGACACTGAGACATTTGCAGTGAATCTTTTGTTAAGGGAGGGAAAGGATAAGGGTGCTGATTCCTGAGCTCAGTGTCCAGGCAGCTGAAGCACGGCCGCCAATGCTGGAACCGTGTAAACCTTGTATGTGAAAGGGGCATGAATTGGAGGAGCACCATTATCTCGGCGGATTTTGTGGCTGGAGGAGGTTACAGAAACAACAAGGGGGCTAGGACATTGAGGAATTCGCAAATAAGAATGAGAATGCTTAAGTCCAGATGTTGCCTGACCGGGAGCCAATGTAACCCATGGCTAATGGGTAAACAGGATTGATGCGAATTTGGATATGGGCAGCAGAGTTTTAAATGAGCTTGCTTATGGAGGGTACAAGGTGGGAGGCCAGCCAGGAGACCATTGGAATAGTCGAGTCCGGATGTAACGAAGAGCACGAATGAGGGTTGCAGCAGCAGCTGAGCTGAGGCAAGGGTGGAGACTGAGAATATGGCAGAGGTGGAAGTAGGCAAACTTTGTGATTGGGAGGATATGGGGTCCTAAGCTCAGTTAATGGTTAAATGGAACGCCGATTTGAACATCTGTCCATTCACAGTCTGTCTCCCTCCCAATTCACACACTGCCCCAGATAACCTGCCCAAGGTCTGATACAATAACCGTGGGACACTTGACCATTCACAATCTGTCCCACTCCCAATTCACACACTGCCCCAGATAACCTGCCTAAGGTCTGATAAACTAACTGTGGGACACTTGACTATTCACAGCCTGTCCCACTCCCAATTCACACAATGCCCCAGATAACCTGCACAAGGTCTGATACAATAACAGTGGGACACTTGACCATTCACAGTCTGTCCCACTCCCAATTCGCACAATGCCCCAAATAACCTGCCCACGGTCTGATACAATAATCGCGGGACACTTGACCATTCACAGTCTGTCCCACTCCCAATTCACACAATGCCCCAGATAACCTGCCCAAGGTCTGATACAATAACAGTGGGACACTTGACCATTCACAGTCTGTCCTACTCCCAATTCACCCAATGCCCCAGATAACCTGCCCAAGGTCTGATACAATAACAGTGGGACATTGACCATTCACAGTCTGTCCCTCTCCCAATTCACACACTGCCCCAGATAACATGCCCACGGTCTGATACAATAACAATGGGACACTTGACCATTCACAATCTGTCCCACTTCCAATTCACACACTGCCCCAGATAACCTGCCCACGGTCTGATACAATAACAGTGGGACACTTGACCATTCACAATCTTTCCCTCTCCCAATTCACACACTGCCTCAGATAACCTGCCCAAGGTCTGATACAGTAACAGTGGGACACTTGACCATTCACAGTCTGTCCCACTCCCAATTCACAGAATGCCCCAGATAACCCGCCCAAGGTCTGGTACAGTAACAGTGGGACACTTGACCATTCACAGTCTGTCCCACTCCCAATTCACACAATGCCCCAGATAGCCTGCCCAAGGTCTGATACAGCAACAGTGGGACACTTGACCATTCACAGTCTGTCCCACTCCCAATTCACACAATGCCCCAGATAACCTGCCCCTGGTCTGATACAATAATAGTGGGACACTTGACCATTCACAGTCTGTCACACTCCCAATTCACACACTGCCCCAGATAACCTGCCCCTGGTCTGATACAGTAACAGTGGGACACTTGTCCATTCACAGTCCGTCCCACTGCCAATTAACACACTGCCCCAGATAACCTGTCCCTGGTCTGATAGAGTAACAGTGGGATACTTGACCATTCACAGTCTGTCCCACTCCCAATTCACACACTGCCCCAGGTAACCTGCCCCTGGTCTGATACAGCAACAGTGGGACACTTGACCATTCACAGTCTGTCCCACTCCCAATTCACACAATGCCCCAGATAATCTGCCCAAGGTCTAATAGAATAACTTTGGGACACTGGGCCATTCACAGTCTGTCCCACTCCCAATTCACACAATGCCCCAGATAGCCTGCCCCTGGTCTGATACAGTAACAGTGGGACACTTGACCATTCACAGTCTGTCCCACTCCCAATTCACACAATGCCCCAGATAACCTGCCCAAGGTCTGATAGAATAACTGTGGGACACTGGGCCATTCACAGTCTGTCCCACTCCCAATTCACACAATGCCCCAGATAGCCTGCCCAAGGCCTGATACAATAACCGTGGGACACTTGACCATTCACAGTCTGTCCCACTCACAATTCACACAATGCCCCAGATAACCTGCCCAAGGTCTGATACAATAACAGTGGGACACATGACCATTCACAGTCTGTCCCACTCCCAATTCACACAATGCCCCAGATAAACTGCCCAATTTCTGATACAGCAACAGTGGGACACTTGACCATTCACAGTCTGTCCCACTCCCAATTCACACAATGCCCCAGATAACCTGCCCAAGGTCTGATACAGTAACAGTGGGACACTTGACCATTCACAGTCTGTCCCACTCCCAATTCACACAATGCCCCAGATAACCTGCGCAAGGTCTGATACAGTAACAGTGGGACACTTGACCATTCACAGTCTGTCCCACTCCCAATTCACACAATGCCACAGATAACCTGCCCAAGGTCTGATACAATAACAGTGGGACACTTGACCATTCACAGTCTGTCCCACTCCCAATTCACACAATGCCCCAGATAACGTGCCCAAGGTCTGATACAATAACAGTGGGACACTTGACCATTCACAGTCTGTCCCTCTCCAAATTCACACAATGCCCCAGATAACCTGCTCCTGGTCTGATACAGTAACAGTCGGATACTTGACCATTCACAGTCTGTCCCAATCCCAATTCACACAATGCCCCAGATAACCTGCCCCTGGTCTGATACAGTAACAGCGGAACACTTGCCCATTCAAAGTCTGTCACACTCCCAATTCACACAATGCCCCAGATAACTTGCCCAAGGTCTGATACAGTAACAGTGGGACACTTGACCATTCACAGTCTGTCCAAAAGCCAATTCACACAATGCCCCAGAAACCTGCCCAAGGTCTGATACAGTAACAGTGGGACACTTGACAATTCACAGTCTGTCCCACTCCCAATTCACACAATGCCCGAGATATCCTGCCCAAGGTCTGATACAGTAACATTGGGACACTTGACCATTCACAAACTGTCCCACTCCCAATTCACACACTGCCCCAGATAACCTGCCCAAGCTCTGATACAATAACCATGGGACACTTGACTATTCACAGCCTGTCCCACTCCCAATTCACACAAAGCCCCAGATAACCTGCCCAAGGTCTGATACAATAACAGTGGGACGCTTGACCATTCATAGTCTGTCCCACTATCAATTCACACACTGCCCCAGATAACCTGCCCACGGTCTGATAAAAAACAGTGGGGCACTTGATCATTCACAATCTGTCCCTCTCCCTATTCACACACCGCCCCAGATAACCTGCCCACGGTCTAATACAATAACAATGGGACACTTGACCTTTCCCAATCTGTCCCACTTCCAATTCACACACTGCCCCAGATAACCTGCCCACGGTCTGATACAATAACAGTGGGACACTTGACCATTCACTATCTTTCCCTCTCCCAATTCACTCACTGCTTCAGATAACCTGCCCGAGGTCTCATACAGTAACAGTGGGACACTTGACCATTCACAGTCTGTCCCACTCCCAATTCACACAATGCCCCAGATAACCTGCCCAAGGTCTGATACAGCAACAGTGGGACACTTGACCATTCACAGTCTGTCCCACTCCCAATTCACACAATGCCCCAGATAACCTGCCCCTGGTCTGATACAATTATAGTGGGACACTTGACCATTCACAGTCTGTCCCACTCCCAATTCACACACTGCCCCAGATAACCTGCCCCTGGTCTGATACAGTAACAGTGGGACACTTGACAATTCACAGTCTGTCCCACTCCCAATTAACACACTGCCCCAGATAACCTGCCCCTGGTCTGATACAGTAACAGTGGGACACTTGACCATTCACATTCTGACCCACTCCCAATTCACACAATGCCCCAGATAACCTGCCCCTGGTCTGATACATTAACAGTGGGACACTTGACCTTTAACAGTCTTTCCCACTCCCAATTCACACAATGCCCCAGATAACCTGCCCAAGGTCTGATACAGTAACAGTGGGACACTTGGCCATTCACATTTTGTCCCACTCCCAATTCACACAATGCCCCAGATAGCTTGCCCAAGGTCTGATACAGCAACAGTGGCACACTTGACCATTCACAGTCTGTCCCACTCCCAATTCACATAATACCCCAGATAACCTGCCCCTGGTCTGATACAATAATAGTGTGACACTTGACCATTCACCGTCTGTCACACTCCCAATTCACACACTGCCCCAGATAACCTGCCCCTGGTCTGATACAGCAACAGTGGGACACTTGACCATTCACAGTCTGTCCCACTCCCAATTAACACACTGCCCCAGATAACCTGCCCCTGGTCTGATACAGTAACAGTGGGACACTTGACCATTCACAGTCTGACCCACTCCCAATTCACACAATGCCCCAGATAACCTGCCCCTGATCTGATACAGTAACAGTGGGACACTTGACCATTCACAGTCTGTCCCACTCCCAATTCACACAATGCCCCAGATAACCTGCCCAAGGTCTGATACAGTAACAGTGGGACACTTGACCATTCACAGTCTGTCCCACTCCCAATTCACACAATGCCCCAGATAACCTGCCCAAGGTCTGATACAGTAGCAGTCGGACACTTGACCATTCACAGTCTGTCCCACTCCCAATTCACACAATGCCCCAGATAACCTGCCCCTGGTCTGATACGGTAACAGTGGAACACTTGACCATTCAACGTCTGTCACACTCCCAATTCACACAATGCCTCAGATAACATGCTCAAGGTCTGATACAGTAACAATGGGACACTTGACCATTCACAGTCTATCCCAGTCCCAATTCACACAATGGCCCAGATAACCTGCCCAAGGTCTGATACTGTAACATTGGGACACTTGACCATTCACAGTCTGTCCAACTCCCAATTCGCACAATGCCCCAGATAACATGCCCAAGGTCTGATAGAGTAACAGTGGGACACTTGACAATTCACAATCTGTCCCACTCCCAATTCACACAATGCCCCAGATATCCTGCCCAAGTTCTGATACAGTAGCATTGGGACACTTGACCACTCACAATCTGTCCCACTCCCAATTCACACACTGCCCCAGATAACCTGCCCAAGGTCTGATAGAATAACCTTGGGACACTTGACTATTCACAGCCTGTTCAAATCCCAATTCACACAATGCCCCAGATAAACTGCCCAAGATCTGAAACAATAGCAGTGGGACATTTGACCATTCACAGCCTGCCCCAGATAACCTGCCCACGGTCTGATACAATAATAGTGGGACACTTGACCATTCACAATCTTTCCCTCTCCCAATTCACACACTGCACCAGATAAGTTGCCCACGGTCTGATACAATAACAGTGGGACACTTGACCATTCACAATCTTTCCCTCTCCCAATTCACACACTGCCTCAGATAACCTGCCCAAGGTATGATACAGTAACAGTGGGACACTTGACCATTCATAGTCTGTCCCACTCCCAATTCACATAATGCCCCAGATAGCCTGCCCAAGGTCTGATAGAGCAACAGTGGGACACTTGACCATTCACAGTCTGTCCCACTCCCAATTCACACAATGCCCCAGGTAACCTGCCCCTGGTCTGATACAATAATACTGGGACACTTGACCATTCACAGTGTGTCACACTCCCAATTCACAGACTGCCCCTGATAACCTGCCCCTGTTCTGATACAGTAACCGTGGTACACGTGACCATTCACAGGCTGTCCCACTGCCAATTAACACACTGCCCCAGATAACCTGCCCCTGGTCTGATAGAGTAACAGTGGGATACTTGACCATTCACAGTCTGTTTCACTCCCAATTCACACACTGCCCCAGATAACCTGCCCTTGGTCTGATACAGTAACAGTGGGACACTTGACCATTCACAGTCTGTCCCACTCACAATTCACACAATGCCCCAGATAAGCTGCCCAAGGTCTGATAGAATAACTGTGGGACACTGGGCCATTCACAGTCTGTCCCACTCCCAATTCACACAGTGCCCCAGATATCCTGCCCAATGTCTGGTAGAATAACTGTGTGACACTGGCCCATTCACAGGCTGTCCCACTCCCAATTCACACAATGCCCCAGATAGCCTGCCCAAGGTCTGATACAATAAACGTGGGACACTTGACCATTCACAATCTGTCCCACTCCCAATTCACACAATGCCCCAGATAACCTGCCCAAGTTCTGATACAATAACAGTGGGACACATGACCATTCACAGTCTGTCCCACTCCCAATTCACACAATTCCCCAGATAACCTGCCCAAGTTCTGATATAGTAACTGTAGGAGACTTGACCATTCACAGGCTGTCCCCCTCCCAATTCACACAATGCCCCAGATAATCTGCCCAAGGACTGATACAATAAAAGTGGGACACTTGACAATTCACAGTCTGTCCCACTGCCAATTCACACAATGCCCCAGATAACCTGCCCAAGGTCTGATACAGTAACAGTGGGACACATGACCACTCACAGTTTGTCCCACTCCCAATTCACACAATGCCCCAGATAACCTGCCCAAGGTCTCAAACATTAACCGTGGGACACTTGACCATTCTCAGTATGTCCCACTCCCAATTCACACAATGCCCCAGATAACCTGCCCCTGGTCTGATACAGTAACAGTGGGACACTTGACCATTCACAGTCTGTCCCACTCCCAATTCACACAATGCCCCAGATAACATGCTCAAGGTCTGAGACAGTAACAGTGGGACACTTGACCATTCACAGTCTATCCCAGTCCCAATTCACACAATACCCCAGATAACCTGCCCAAGGTCTGATACAGTAACATTGGGACACTTGACCATTCACAGTCTGTCCCACTCCCAATTCACACAATGCCCCAGATAACCTGCCCAATGTCTGATACAGTTACATTGGGACACTTGATCATTCACAGTCTGTCCCACTTCCAATTCACACAATGCCCCAGATATCCTGCCCAAGGTCTGATACAGTAACAGTGGAACATCCGTCCATTCACAGTCTTTCCCACTCCCAATTCACACAATGCCCCAGATAACCTGCCCAAGGACTGATACAATAACAGTGGGACACTGGGCCATTCACAGTCTACCCCACTCCCAATTCACACACTGCCACAAATAACCTGCCCAAGGTCTGATGCAGTAACAGTGGGACACTTGATCATTCACAGTCTGTCCCACTCCCAATTCACACAATGCCCCAGATAACCTGCCCAAGGTCTGATACAGTAACAGTGGATCATCCGTCCATTCACTATCTGTCCCACTCCCAAATCACACAATGCCCCTGATAACCTGCCCATGGTCTGATACAGTATCAGTGGGTCACTTGACCATTCACAGTCTGTCCCACTCCCAATTCACAATATCCCCCAGATAACCTGCCCACAGTCTGCTACAGTAACAGTGGGACACTTGACCATTCACAGTCTGTGCCACTCCCAATTCACACAATGCCCCAAATAACCTGCCCAAAATCTGATACAAAACTGTCAGACATTTGATCATTCACACTCTGTCCATATCCCACTAATATCCTGTGCCCTATTTTCCAGTAATTATTAGAATCACGTGAGGATTTGAAACAGTTCTCAGCTACTAACTGAGTTTGAATTTCTACACACACCTCTATCGAAATTGCCAATTAAATCTTGCATTATTTTACTGAATAGTGAAATGGCATTGAGAAGTTGTTTTTATGTCAATACAAATAATACTGAGAACCACTTTCTCTCTATTCTTATTGAAGATGTTCAGCAGAAACACAAGGAAACACTCCGGGTACAAACTGATATACTGAGAGTGAACACTATCCTAATAAAGGAGAAGGTTAAGATTTTCCAGCTGTTTGATCGATATGCTGAGCTAACGCTCATTTCTACTGTTCGAGATCGGACTCTTGTAGAACATGAACTGCTGGTAAGAGGCCGAGACCATGAAGAGTGGAGAGAAAAACACCTCCGGAGAGAACTGGACAAAATTCGAACTGATCAGTTGTTCCAGAGCTGTTTTTCCCAGAGAGGCGGTTTGTTCCAGAAAATCGAGGGTATCTTCTGGCGATCCAAGTCTGTGAGTTCAGCAGCAGTGAGCGGAGTCTCGGGGATTGGAAAATCAACAATGGTACAAAAGATTGTTCATGACTGGGCCACTGGGAAAATATACCCAGACTTTCAATTTGTTTTCAGTTTTAAATTCTGGGATTTGAACGCTATTAACTGTAGAATAAACCTGAGGAATCTGATACTGGATCTGTATCCTTACTTTGGGAATATTCATAGGGAGCTCTGGAAGAACCCAGAGGTATTGCTGTTTATATTCGATGGTTTGGATGAATTCAAGGACAGTATCGATTTTGCTGACAATCGGAGAAATACTGAACCTCAGCACATGTGCACAGATCCTGAAGACTGGTGTGAAGTGTCTGACATTGTGTACAGTTTAATACAGCACAAGCTGCTCCCAGGATGTTCAGTGCTAGTGACCAGCCATCCCACTGCATTACATTTATTGGAAAAGGCTTCGATCAGTGTCTGGGCTGAAATCCTGGGATTTGTTGGTGAAGAGCGGAAGGAATATTTCAACAAGTTTTTTGAAGATCAGACGGTGGCAGCAGCTGTTTTCAAACACGTGGAAGAGAACGAGATCCTGTACACCATGTGCTACAACCCTTCCTACTGCTTGATCCTCGGTCTGTCACTAGGCTCCTTCTTTCAACAAAGAGACAGGAATCAGCAGCGAGTTCCCAAGACCATCACCCAACTATATTCCTACTATATTTACAACATTTTGAAAAACCATGGCCGAGAGATTGAAAGCCCCCGTGATGTGTTACTGAATCTTGGTGAGATGGCCGTCACAGGAGTCTCCGAGAAGAAGATTGCGTTTAGAAATGGAGATTTGATCAAGTACAATCTACAACCTTCCCAGTTCCTATCTGGGTTCATGATAGAACTTTTGGAGAGAGATGAATCTGCCCAGAGCGTGGTGTACACATTCCCGCACCTCACCATCCAAGAGTTTGTAGCCGCACTCTCACAATTCCTGACTCCAGATCCTGGGGACATCCTGAAACTCCTCAGAGAAGCCCACAGCAAGGAAGATGGGCGATTTCAGATATTTCTCCGTTTTGTTGCTGGTCTCTCCTCCCCACAGGCAGCTCGGCCCCTGGAGGAGTTTCTGGGTCCATTTCTTCATCAAACCACCTGCCGAGTGATTGACTGGGTGAAGGAGAAGATTGAAGGACAGATTGGAAACATAGGGAGTAATATTGGTAAAAGGAACCTCCTGAACACATTCCACTACCTGTTTGAGTCTCAGAATAAAGCACTGACTCGGACCACAGTGGGATCTGTGGAAACACTTACATTTAATGGATTGACATTGACCCCGATTGACTGTGCGGTCCTGTCTCACGTCATTGGACTCTGTGATACAATAAAAACACTCGATCTACAGAACTGCAACATTCAGTGTGAAGGACTCCAGCGGCTGGGACCCGTACTGCACAAATGCCGGGAGCTAAGTTAACTGTTTATTTGTCTCTAACTGTTGGGTGAATTGTAGAACAGTCATGGATTGTGCTGTTGCTCCATAATGTAGGGAAACAAACAGTTCAGTTAAACCAGAGAGAAGCGGATTCAACACAAATGTGACCAATAATAAGAGGATCGGTCAGTTGTTCCCTAAGGACTGGAGAATCTAAAATGGATCCTTGTGAACAAGTAGGGATTTTACAGCATTTATCGGATCAGCAGATACAGGTGACTGAGAGTCTGATAATTTAATTACAATAAGTCATCTTTAATAAAGCTGGACAGCAGAATGTAAACACAGAATATAATCCGGCAGTAAAGATTAAATTAATTTAAAATGTTTTCCACATCCACCATTTCAACTGGAAACAGGAGAGAAACCCAAGTTTAAATCACTAACAGTTCGATATTTAATCCAATACCGTACAGGCTGTGTCCTGTCGAGGGGGTAGTTTCCTGGATTGGGAATATTGGGGAATCGGGAATTCTTTCAGCTGTAAATGTTTACAATTATTCACAGTCCTGAACATTGAGTAAAGATTAATATTCAGGATCTTAAACCAGCCGGTGAAAATGTTCCAATCTAACCAGAGTGCAGACACACACCGGCCAGCAGTGGGGCCACTCACACAGCGGGCAGCTCCTGGGTAAACCGGGGGAAGTGAACCCGGGAATTCCCCATAATCCACCCCATGTGTGAGGCCACACTAGGGGAGGGAACTTCCGAAAATTCCCCCAAAAAAACTGTCGGGCCAGTTACACCTGAAATAAATGTAGAGCCAGTTAATGGGAATAAAGTGAGAGACTCCCCTCCCCTGTAAACTAGGTGTGCAAGGAGATTTAAAACTTGTAACGGGGCAGGATATACTCTATTGCTGCTATTGACAAACATTCACTCTAAGCCCTCTGACTCCCACAACTACCTGGAATACACTTCCTCCCAACTCGCTTCCTGTAAGGATGCTGGTCCATTCTCCCAGGTTTTCTGTCCCTGTCGCATCTGCTCCGATGATGCCACCTTCCACACCAGTGCTTCCGACATGTCTTCCTTTTTCCTCAACTGAGTACTCCCCTCTACCGTGGTTGACATGGCTCTTGACCATGTCCTTTCTATTTCCTGCACTTCTGCTCTCACCCCTTCCCAGCCCACCCAGAACTATGATAGGGTTCACCTTGTCCTCACCTTTCACCCACCAGCCTCTGCATTCAACGGATCATCCTCCGCCATTTCCATCATGTCCAGCGTGATCCCACCACCAAACACATCTTCCCCTCACCTCCCCTTTCAGCATTCCGAAGGGACCGCTCCCTCCACGACAACCTGGTCCACTCCTCAATCACCCCAACACACATTCCCCTTCCCAGAGCACATTCCTGTGCAAGCACAGGAGATGCAACACCTGCCCTTTTACCTCTTCCCTTCTCATTGTCCAATGCCCAAAACTCTCCTTCCAGGTAAAACAGCGATTTACTTGTACCTCTTGCAATTTAATATACTGTATTCACTGCTCACGATGCAGTCTCCTCTACATTGGGCAGAAATATGCAGATTGGGTGATTGCTTTGTGGAACACCTTCGCTCAGTCTGTAAGTGTGACCCCGAGCTTCTGGTCACCTATCGCTTTAATTCCCTGCTCAACTCCCACTCTGATCTCTCCATTCTCGGCCTCTTACACTCTTCCAACAAAGTACAACATAAGGTCGAGGATCAGCACCTCATCTTTCAATTAGGCACTTTACAACCTTCTGGACTCAACATCGAGTTCAACAATTTCAGTCTATAAACTCAGCCCCTAGTTTATTTGTTTCATTATTGTTTTTCCTTTTACTTGTTTTTCTCTCGTATGACAGCTGTTGATGATTCTGTCATTGACATTTACACCTCAACTAGATTCATCTTTTGTTACTTAACTTGTCCCATTACCATCTCCTTTTGCTTGCACCATCATCCCTTTTGTCTTTCAATTTCTCCTGTCTTCCACCCTATCACCGACCTTCCCTTTTGTTCTTTCCTCCGCTCCCCCCACCTTTCCCGGCCCCTACACTTACATCTGTAACTTGTTCCAGTTCTGACGAAGGGTCCTTGACCTGAAACATTAACTCTGTTTCTCTCTCTATAGATGCTGCCTGACCTGCTGGGTATTTCCAGCATTTCCTGTTTTAATTCAGAATAAATTCTCCTTGTTATATAAAATCCTGAGGGACAGATTTTAGAGCAGCAGCTGGCGTTTCACAATATAACTCACCCCGGGATATTATACAGATTAATATATTGCTCAGAGTATAAAGTACAGGGAATCACCGCTTTATCATTTAATTCTGGGAAAATCACTTTATTCCCATAAAGCCCGGGATCTAAGGTGCAGCAGAAATGAGATAAGTTTCTCCAAACATGACGAGGCGGGTCACTGAGCTCCAGGAAGGTAATTCCGATCATCAGGGATTGAGACAGACTGAGGGACATTTAAAGGCTTCACACAGACAGCACTTTATTTAATAAATACATTAATGGACAGTCCCTGAATATATGGGCTGTTGGACAGAGTGAGATACATTTCCAGTGAGGGGGGAATTTCACAGGGGTCAGCGGGCACCATCAGTGGTGGGTCGAGTGGGTCCCCGACCTTACCCGACCCCGGTCCCACCCGACCTCTCCCAGCCCCATCCGGCCCTCAGCCGACCCCGACCTCACCCGACCCCACCCGACACACCATACCCCTCCCCGCCCCCCCGACCCACCACCGACCCCGGCCCCTCCCTCCACCCGACCTCGATCCCCCGACCCACCACCGACCCCGGCCCCTCCCTCCACCCGACCTCGACCCCCCGACCCACCACCGACCCCGGCACCTCCCTCCACCCGACCTCGACCCCCCGACCCACCACCGACCCCGGCACCTCCCTCCACCCGACCTCGACCCCCCGACCCACCACCGACCCCGGCACCTCCCTCCACCCGACCTCGACCCCCCGACCCACCACCGACCCCGGCACCTCCCTCCACCCGACCTCGACCCTCCGACCCACCAACGACCCCGGCAGCTCCCTCCACCCGACCTCGACCCCCCGACCCACCACCAATCCCGGCACCTCCCTCCACCCGACCTCGACCCCCCGACCCACCAACGACCCCGGCCCCTCCCTCCACCCGACCTCGACCCCCCGACCCACCACCGACCCCGGCACCTCCCTCCACCCGACCTCGACCCCCCGACCCACCACCGACCCCGGCACCTCCTTCCACCCGACCTCGACCCCCCGACCCACCAACGACCCCGGCCCCTCCCTCCACCCGACCCGCCACCCACCACCAACCCCTGCACCTCCCTCCACCCGACCCCGACCCGCCACCGACCCCAGTCCCACCCGAACCGACCCCTACCCGCCCATGTGGGAAATCGCGTGGGGAAACCGGGTGATTAATGTCCTGAATACTTTCAGTGATTGCTGTAATATCCCAGAGAGAAAATTACATCAGCTCCGTGTATTGATTTCTTTGTGGGTTCAATGACGAGACATTTATGAAAGAGAATGACTTTTAATCTAAAGTCTGTTCAACTCTTTATATACCATTTCCAGGAGACATTATGCTTGTGATGCATTTAGAACGAAACTGAAACTAAACTCCACTGCCTTGCTTGTCTCGATCACATGACCTCTGCTGGTCAGGCGCAAGCAATCAATACCTGCAAACATGCTATTAAGGCATCATAATCGAACAGGCAAATACCATCTCTATTTGCTGATATCATTACACTCCGGGCTTCAATTCAGTTTGTTTCTCTCTCTCTGTTTGTGTTTAGACTGAGTGACAGTAAACTGGGAGATTCAGGAGTGAAACTACTGTCTGTGGCTCTGGGGAATGCGGACTGTAAAATACAGAGACTGCGGTAAGTACCAGACTGTGTGAAATTGTGTTTGTAATAATTGGATGCCTGACACTGTACATTGTTATTAGTATCAGTAATAGAGTTATTAATAAACTCTGGGGATTTACTCTGATTCCTGTTATTTCTCTCTCTGATCCACAGGCTGTGGGCTGTCGGTCTCACAGATTCTTGTTCCCAGGATCTCGCCTCCGCTCTCAGTACAAACCGCTCACTGACGGATCTGAACCTGGGTAATAATAAACTGGGAGATTCAGGAGTGGAGCTAGTGTCTGTGGCTCTGGGAAACCCGGACTGTAAAATACAGACACTGGGGTAAGTACCAGACTGTGTGAGGTTGTGTTTATAATAATTGGATGTCTGACACTCTACATTGTTATTAGTATCAGTAAAAGTGTTATTAATAAACTCTGGGGATTTACTCTGATTCCTGTTATTTCTCTCTATGATCCCCAATCTGTTTGGTATCGGTCTCACAGATTCTTGTGCCGAGGATCTCGCCTCCGCTCTCTGTACAAACTGCTCACTGACGGATCTGAACCTGGGTTATAATAAACTGGGAGATTCAGGAGTGAAACTAGTGTCTGTGGCTCTGAGGAACCCGGACTGTAAAATACAGAACCTGCGGTGAGTACCAGATTGTGTGAGATTGTGTTTATAATAAGTGGATGTCTGACACTGAACATTATTTGCATCAGTAATAGTGTTATTAATAAACTCTGGGGATTTACTCTGATTCCTGTTATTTCTCTCTCTGATCCCCAGGCTGGATGGTGTCGGTCTCACAGATTCTTGTGCCGAGGATCTCGCCTCCAGTCTCAGTACAAACCACTCACTGACGGACCTGATCCTGAGTAATAATAAACTGGGAGATTCAGGAGTGAAACAACTGTCTGAGGCTCTGAGGAACCCAGACTGTAAAATAAAGAGACTGCGGTAAGTACCAGTCTGTGTGAGATTGTGTTTATAATAACTGGATGTCTGACACTGGACATTATTATCAGTATCAGTAACAGTGTTATTAATAAACTCTGGTGATTTACTCTGATTCCTGTTTTCTCTCTCTCTGATCCCCAGGCTGTATCGTGTCGGTCTCACAGATTCTTGTGCCGAGGATCTCGCCTCCGCTCTCAGTACAAACCGCTCACTGATGGATCTGAACCTGAGTTATAATAAGCTGGAAGATTCAGGAGTGAAACAACTGTCTGTGGCTCTGAGGAACCCAGACTGTAAAATACAGAGACTGCGGTAAGTACCAGTCTGTGTGAGATTGTGTTTATAATAACTGGATGTCTGACACTGGACATTATTATCAGTATCAGTAACAGTGTTATTAATAAACTCTGGGGATTTACTCTGATTCCTGTTATTTCTCTCTCTGATCCCCAGCCTGGATGGTGTCGGTCTCACAGATTCTAGTGCTGAGAATCTCTCCTCCGCTCTCAGTACAAAACGCTCACTGATGATTCTGAACCTGGGATCAAACTTCTTCACAGACCGATCTGTCCCCGCTATCCGCCGCCTCACACAGACCTGCCGGAGTCTGGAGTACATCTGGTGAGTGGTTGTGTTAATGTTTAATATAATCAATTAAATATCAGTGGGATTCAGTCACTTTTCTGGGTAATATTTGTCTGTAATTAATATTGAAATATTAACCCCAGTCTCGCGGTTATTTACACTGATGTTCAATCTATTAATTCCTGTTTAATCTTTAATCTGTTTCAGGCTGGGGGAGAATCAGTTCCGTTTAAACGGAAGGAAACAGCTGGAGTTACTGCAGGGAACAAGACCCAGACTGAGTGTGACAGTGTGATCATTCCAAATGATGCTGTCATTGCTCCCATTGTGTGACCATTCCAAATGATGACATCACTGCTCACATTGTGTGACCATTCCAAGTGATGACATCACTGCTCCCATTGTGTGACCATTCCAAGTGATGATATCACTGCTCCCATTGTGTGACCATTCCAAGTGATGCTGTCACTGCTCCCATTGTGTGACCATTCCAAGTGATGACGTCACTGCTCCCATTGTGTGACCATTCCAAGTGGTGACGTCACTGCTCCCATTGTGGGACCATTCCAAGTGATGACATCACTGCTCCCATTGTGTGAACATTCCAAGTGATGACATCACTGCTCCCATTGTGTGACCATTCCAAGTGATGATGTCACTGCTCCCATTGTGTGACCATTCCAAGTGACGACATCACTGCTCCCATTGTGTGGCAATTCCAAGTGATGACATCACTGCTCCCATTGTGTGACCATTCCAAGTGATGATGTCACTGCTCCCATTGTGTGACCATTCCAAGTGATGCTGTCACTGCTCCCATTGTGGGACCATTCCAAGTGATGACATCACTGCTCCCATTGTGTGAACATTCCAAGTGATGACATCACTGCTCCCATTGTGTGACCATTCCAAGTGATGATGTCACTGCTCCCATTGTGTGACCATTCCAAGTGATGACATCACTGCTCCCATTGTGTGACCATTCCAAGTGATGACATCACTGCTCCCATTGTGTGACCATTCCAAGTGATGATGTCACTGCTCCCATTGTGTGACCATTCCAAGTGATGCTGTCACTGCTCCCATTGTGTGACCATTCCAAGTGATGACGTCACTGCTCCCATTGTGTGACCATTCCAAGTGATGATGTCACTGCTCACATTGTGTGACCATTCCAAGTGGTGACGTCACTGCTCCCATTGTGTGACCATTCCAAGTGATGAGGTCACTGCTCCCATTGTGTGAACATTCCAAGTGATGACATCACTGCTCCCATTGTGTGAACATTCCAAGTGATGACATCACTGCTCCCATTGTGTGAACATTCCAAGTGATGACATCACTGCTCCCATTGTGTGAACATTCCAAGTGATGACATCACTGCTCCCATTGTGTGAACATTCCAAGTGATGACATCACTGCTCCCATTGTGTGACCATTCCAAGTGATGATGTCACTGCTCCCATTGTGTGACCATTCCAAGTGATGACATCACTGCTCCCATTGTGTGACCATTCCAAGTGATTACGTCACTGCTCCCATTGTGTGACCATTCCAAGTGATGACATCACTGCTCCCATTGTGTGATCATTCCAAGTGATGGCGTCACTGCTCCCATTGTGTGACCATTCCAAGTGATGACGTCACTGCTCCCATTGTGTGAACATCCCAAGTGATGATGTCACTGCTCCCATTGTGTTACCATTCCAAGTGGTGACGTCACTGCTCCCATTGTGTGACCATTCCAAGTGATGACGTCACTGCTCCCATTGTGTGACCACTCCAAGTGATGACGCCACTGCTCCCATTGTGTGACCATTCCAAGTAATGATGTCACTGCCCTCATTGTGTCACCATTTCCAGCCGATGATTTGATTTTAATTTAATTTAAGGGTTTCCAGCTCGAGCTGATTGCGTCATCTCCCATTGTGAGGTCAGAGGCCCAGACACAGGGTCACGAGACTCAGCCACTCCCAGGCTGCACCATTTCCAAAATGGATGTGAGTTTCTGCAAATTGCAGAGTTTGTCTGAGTGTGTCTCTATGTGAGTGCGTGTTTGGGTTACGGCACCAATGCTTTTCTCGATCTCCCTAGCTGCAATGCTCCATCTCACCCTGATGTAAGCTCCCCACTGGAGTGGAGCGAATTTAGAGAACAAACGGGAAACTGTTCAATCTCCGTCACCTCCAGTCCAGGTCCAAGGTCATCTCATTCACTGTCGTCGAATTACAGTATGCATTCAACGCTTGTGTCTGCACACACTCTAAGGTCGAACTCCAAACCATCGTCAACACCTTCACCAAAGCATACGATAGCATGGGCCTTACACTAAACATCAGTAAGACGGAGGTCCTCTACCAACCTGCCCCCGCCACACAGTACTGCCCCCCGATTATCAAAATCCATGACAAGGCCTTGGACAATGTGGACCACTTTCCATACCTCAGGAGCCTACTGTCAACAAGGGCAGACGTCGACGACGAAGTCCAACACCGCCTTCAGTGTGCCAGTGCAGCCTATGGTCAACTGAGGAAGAGAGTGTTTCAAGATCAGGACCTCAAACCCAGCACTAAGCTCATGGCCTACAGAGCAGCAGCGATATCCGCACTGCTGTATGCCTCAGAGACATGTACCATGTACAGCAGGCACCTCAAAGCACTGGAGAGGTACCACAAATGCTGCCTCCGCAAGATCCTGCAAATCCATTGGAAGGATAGGTGAACCAACATCAGTGGTCTTGCTCAGGCCAACATCCCTGGCATCGAAGCTTTGACCACACTCGATCAGCTCCGATGGATGGGCCACATTGTCCGCATGCCCGATACAAGACTCCCAGAACAAGCGCTCTACTTGGAACACCGGCATTGCAAGAGAGCCCCAGGTGGGCAGAGGAAACGCTTCAAGGACACCCTCAAAACCTCCTTGAAAAAATGTAACATCACCACCGAAACCTGGGAATCCCTGGCCCAAGACCGCACAAGGTGGAGGAGATGCATCCGGGAAGATGCCGAACACCTCGAGTCTCGTCACCGGGAGCAAGTGGAAGCCAAGCACAGGCAGTGCAAGGAGCGCACATCAACCCAAGAACCCCACCCACCCGCCCCTTCAACCACCCTCTGCCCCACCCACCCGCCCCTTCTGTTGTGTATGTACGTTTAAGGGGAGAACTACTTTTACAGCTCCTGTATACTGTAGTACCGGCAGTGACCACACCTGTATATAAACCCTGAGTAGGGATCTGTACTGTAGTTTTCGAGCAACCCTCATCCAGTAAACACCTGTTGATTGTTCCTCTGCAGTCTCTGTCTATTTACTAACGGACACCATACCTCAAGATTCACAGATTTAACACCTTCAATCCAAGTAGTCCTCACCCACCCGCCCCTTCAACACAAGCACCCCACCCACACGCCCCTTCAAACACCGCCTGCCCCACCTGCGACAGAGACTGTAGGCTCCACATTGGACTAATCAGTCACCTGAGAACTCATTTTTAATGTGGAAGCAAGCCATCCTCGGTTCTGAGGGACTGCCTATGAAGAAGAAGTCTTCAAATTGCAGAGTCTGTGTGAGTGTGTGTTGTCATGTTACTGTAAATTTTAGTTCAATGTGGGTGGGAGGGAGACTGTGAGTGAGAGAGAGACAGACAGAAAGTCAGTGAGAGTGAGTGAGACATGCAATCAACAGGCAAATTGCTGAATAGAAAGCCTGTTTCTGTAGGCCACAAAGTGAAATGATAAGATACTGAAAAGTGTCTTTTTCGTTTTAATCTTCCAACACAGCAGTCATCTCTCTGGAGGCTGGCCAGGCTGTGAGTGTGTGTGTGTGTGTGTGTGTGAGAGAGAGAGGGCTAAAGCTGGTGTTTGTGTGAGATGTGGTCTGCTGTCTTATTACCTGCTGTTGTTGTATTAAACCTTATTGATTTCATTATGGCCTGGTCCACATGTAATGCTGCTGTGTATCACTTTATTGCATTTTATTTCATTTCACTTCACTTCAAGACAGGTAGTCAGTTAGTGAGATACTGAAAAATGTCTTTGTGGACTCTCTGTCAGTAAAAGCTGCTCTGCGATCTTTTCATTCTATTTATTCCGCTCCACTCAAATCAAGACAAGGCAGGGAGGCAGTGAGAGATCTTATGTTCATTAATAAATAGACATTCATATTCTGAACACAGCTAGCTTTTGCTAGTTACTTTATTGAGCACATGTGGACTAGGTACAGTATCTGTAGAGGCTTCCATCTTGACTGTTGCCTTGTGGGTAGCCTAGTGCCTCATGGGTAATGTAGTCTTAATATACATACAGCTGGGTAGTGTAGTCTTATACATACAGCTATACACAGCTCTATTGCTCCACCTAGTGTCCAATATAGAATGACATTTTATTGATCATTACAAGAGACACATGGGCCTAGAAATTCAGTTGCGTCCGCCAGCCGTTAGCGCCATAAGAGGGGTAGGTTTCCAGCGCTAGGCACATAGCGCCCGGGCGCAGGCCGGTCTGCGCCTACGCCCAACTTCAGTTGACATTTAGCGCCGGCGCAAAGTGTTTGCGCCCGCTCAGCTGCGCACGCAGCTTATGACGTCATTTCGTCGTGCAACGCTGTTTGTGCGCCCCAAACCGGAAATTCAGTGGCGCCCGCCCAATGTGGGCGTGGTGCTGTTAAGAACTGTGAAGTGGAACGCAGCAGAGGCCCTGCGGGCCTCGGGGAGAGCTAATTAAAGGGCCCTTAGACTGAAGTATAAAGGCCAGCCATTTTGCTGCAATGACTTTAGTGCTTTGGATTTCTGGACAGAGACCAAGGAACAGACCTTCCTGATTTGGGACAACATAGGAGAGGTATTTTTGGCTTCTGGCCAGAGCTTGGAAATTTCACTCATTTTGATTTCACTGTTTGCAAGTTTATTATGAGGGCTGCATGGGGTTCCAACCCTCAGTTCCAGCATTATGTGCGAAGGGCTCGCAGACGCTGTGTGAGAGGGCCAGCCATGCCTAGACACAGAGCGGCCATCAGGCGTCGGCAACGTAGGCCTTACCCACTCAGGGAATACCGGCAGCAGGTGTCCTATCTCACCATGACTGCTGCGCATTGTGTTAAGAGGCTGCGCTTCAGAAGGGAGGTGGTTGCAGAGATCTGCCAGCTGCTTCACAGAGATCTGCGTCCACAGCTGATGTGCAGGACGTCTCTGTCGGTGGAAGTGAAGGTCACGGTGGCTCTGAACCTTTATGCAAGTGGCTCATTCCAAGCCGCTGCTGGGGACATAGCGAACATTTCCCAGTTTGCCGTGCATCACTGCATCCGGCAGGTCACCGATGCCCTTTTCGCAAGGAGACACCAATTCATCTCCTTCCCCATGACCCTAGAGAGGCAGGAGCAGCGTGCAGTCGGATTTGCCAGGATCGCCGACTTCCCCATGGTGCAGGGCGCCATTGACTGCATGCATGTGGCTATGCGGGCACCTATCGACAATGCCGAGGATTACCGCAACCGGAAGTGCTACCATTCCCTCAATGTACAGCTGGTGTGTGACCACAGGCAGTGCATCCTAGCTGTGAATGCCCGCTTTCCAGGAAGCTTCCACGATGCATTTATCCTGCGCCAGACTACTGTGGCTGACATGTTCGAGGCACAGCCTCCACCAAGGGGATGGCTTATTGGGGACAAGGGCTACCCTTTGCGTACATGGCTCATGACCCCGCTCCTCGCACCCAGGTACCCTGCGGAGGAGGCATACAACGAAAGCCATCAAGCCACAAGGAACATCATAGAGCAAGCGATTGGCATCCTCAAGCAATGGTTCCGCTGCCTGGATCGATCCGGCGGATCTCTACAGTATTCGCCGGATAGAGTCTCCCAGTTCGTCGTCGTTTGCTGCATGCTGCACAACCTGGCTATCCGCAGGACTCAGGCACTGCCACCTCACGTTGGACCACCACCTCAGGAGGACGAGCAGGAGGATCATGAGGAGGAGGAGGAGTACCAGCCCAGGAGGGAGCCACAAGGTCCAAGGGCCGTCCGCCGGCGGCTTATTGAACGACACTTCTAGGCCCCCTGTCAGGGAATGGCTTGTGGCAATGAACGCACCTGAATGCAGCCGCTCCGCAAGCCCTCAGCCGGTTAACGCAACAACCACTTGAAACATGACACCTGGACAAGCTGAATAAATAAAAAGCTTTATTTAACAAACTCAGGGCCCTTCCCACATGAAATAGAAAAACAGACAACACCCCCAAAAAACAGTCAAAAACATATCTCACTCCCACAACCTGGGGAGGAATAACAAAACTTGTCCATCCAATTGGCCTTCATCCTCGGCCTAACCAAGACAAACCCCCCCATACAGAACACAAACACCCCCATATAAAAAAACAGTAGCCTTCATCTTCGGCGTTAGCAAAATAAGCCCCACCCCCATACAGAACACAAACACCCCCATATAAATAAACAGTTGGCAACACACTCTACTTGGTGTGCCGACAGGGGGAGTCCTTGTGCAGGCTTCTTCGGCCCCTGCCCGACCTGTTGCTCCACCTCAACCTGGGCCCTGTGGGTGTTGCAAGGCTGGGGGAAGTCTCCTGAGGGGCACAATGCGTGATGGCAGATGCCCTTGGGGGTCGGCCTAGACGAGGTCCGGCCCTGGAGGGGCCGGCTGCTGACTGCTGCAGCTGTGGCTGGGCAGCATCAGTCTCTCCAGCAGCTCGTCGCAGCTTGGCTGGGGGAGTGGCAGTGGCGGCTGCATCAATGGGGGCAAGCTGGCTGATGCCAGGCGCTCGCTGGTCGCTAGAGACACTGGCACTCTGCCGGGCTGGCACTGCAGCAAGCGCAGCAATCTGGTGAAGGCCAGACTGCTGTGCTGCAGCAGGGGGGCGGGTGCCCTGGTGATGCTTCCGTGACACAGCGAGTGTGGAAGAAGTGAGTGCCCGAGCTGCCCTGGTCTGTGCCCGCATCAGATCAGCAAGTGTCTGCACGGCACCACTCATGAACTCACGACTCGCGTCCTGTGCTGCCGCGAGTTGGTCAACACCCCTGGCCTGTGAGTCCCCGAAATCGGCCACACTATGAGCCAGGGACTCAATGGCCTGAGGCAACTGTCCCACAACCCCCATGAACTCGTTGTGGCGCCGCTCCGAGGCCACGGACATTTCATCAAGGAGGCGCAACTCCTGGGCGAGTACCGTCTCCGGACTGGAGGCCGGACTCTCCCTCTGGGGAGAAGGCCGCCGAGCTGCCCGACCCTTCCCGCGTGTCTGGACGCCACTGGGCCCAGCAACTGCCCTCCCCTGCAACACTTCCCCCCTCTGGGGAGAAGGCCGCCGTGCTGCCCGACCCTTCCCGCGTGCCTGGACGCCACTGCGCCCAGCAACTACACCCCCCTGCAACACTTCCCCCCTCTGGGGAGAAGGCAGCCATGCTGCCCGACCCTTCTCGCGTGCCTGGACGCCACTGGGCCCAGGAGCTACAACCCCCTGCAACACTTCCCCCTGGCTCTCCTCCAGGCAAGACGTGTCCCCTCCATTGCCATCCCCTGGCGCAGATGAGGGTTCCCCCGATGTGCCGCCTTCCTCTTGGTCCTCGTCGTCCTCCTCTTCCGAGGGACTGGCACTCTCAGCTTCAGGGACCTCCTCCTCACCAGCTGAAAGCAGGAAGGCACAAGACTAGCTTTAGAGTGAGGACAGGGCGTCAGCGAGGGAGGCATGATTGGTGGCATTATGCGCATTGGTCGGACAGTGGCAAAGGATGTAGATCTAAAGCGCAAGGGGAACGAGAGAGGTGCAAACGTTCATGTCCTTACCATTGGGGCCCAGCACAGGATCGGCATCTCCAATAGCAACGGGGCCAACCACCCGGGCAGGCATGAGTCGAGCCACACGCTCCTCCAGGTCACTGAGCTCCTGCAACTGGGCACGGCCTCCCCCGGTGACAGTCCGGTTCCTCAGATTCTGTGCCAGCTTGGCCTGCAAGAGAAAGGATGGCCTCTAAGTACAGTATGGTGCCCTGTTGTTGTGTGCACTGCCTCCCATGGTCGAATAGCTTGGCCAGTGTGGTGCCCTGTTGTTTTGTGCACTGCCTCCCATGGTCGAATAGCTTGGCCAGTGTGGTGCCCTGTTGTTGTGTGCACTGCCTCCCATGGTCGAATAGCTTGGTCAGTGTGTGAAGTGCTGAAAGTGCTATTGATGATCATGCCAGTGCCATAGCTGCTGGAGGAGGGCTGGATATTAGGCCTTTGAGGTCCCTTTGCCCATAATGTGAGGTGCACGTGCAAGGATGAGGAGGACACTGGAAAGGGTGCTCACCCTGACCAACCGAGTGAGGACGTTGTACTTCTTGCGGCATTGGTCACCAGTCCTGGGGACATCGCTGTTGGCTAACACCCTCAGGGTGATTTCCCTCCAGGCTCTCCTGTACTGCCACTGTCCGGGCACAAGATCTCTCTTTTCTTTTCCAACCCCCTAAGCAGCACCCTCAAAGCAGGCTCTGCGAAACGCATGCGCTCGTTCACGGGCCTTCTGCATGGCTTCAGGCGCTTTTTTGGGTCCACCAGCAGTGTTCAGGCCTAGCTGCAGGGCTCCACTATCCAGGGCGTGGCAGCAGACAAAGTCGACCCTTCCCCCTTTAAGAGCTGGCCGGCGTCAGGGTGTCTGCTGTCAATCAAAACATGACCGCACCTGCGCTGCGCCCGGCCTCCGCGTTATCAGTCTGCACCGCCGGCTTAGCGCCTAAAGATAGGGGTGCAACGCCAGTTTCAGCGCTCGCCCAAACTCCTTGGCCAAAGCTACTGAATTTCGGCGAAGTGGCCTACACTTTCCGGCGGGCGCTAACTTTACCGCCCACCCGACTTTACCGCCCCAAAAGTGGCTAGACTGAATTTCTAGGCCAAACAAGCAGAATACAAATCAAACAGAAAATGCTGGAAACACTCAGCAGGTCAGGCAGCGTCTGTGGGGAGAGGGAGAAACATGGTTAACGTTTCAGTTCGATGACCTGTCGTCACAACCTTGCCAGAATCTGACAAAAGGTCATCGAGCTGAATTAACTCTGTTTCGCTCTCTCTCTCCACAGAAGCTGCCTGACCTGTTGAGTGTTTGCAGCATTTCCTGTTTTAATTTCAGATTTCCAACATCCACAGTATTTGGCTTTCGATGCAGAATAGAAAGCCTAATTCTGTAGGCCGCACCATGAAAGATAAGAAACTGAAAAGTGTTTTTTTTACTTTTAAACTGCCAAACAAAGCAGAGCAATGAGGGAAATCAACTTGATTTCATTGCTGACAGTGTTGTGTGGAAATTTTAAGACTGGCCTGTGTGTGTGTGTGAGAGAGAGAGAGAGACGGAGAGCAAGAGCTGGTGTGTATGCAGGGATTGTCTGTGGTCAAGTTACCTGCCGTGTGCATTGGTACTGCATCTCATGTCTGTTAAAGCAGAAAGTGTACGCCATTAGATCACACTGATTTAATTCCAGACCGCACTGCTGTGGGATCTTACTCTGCCTTTCTTTCAAGACTTATAAAAATCAAAGCAACATATATACAACAGGCCAAATGATGTTTTGCTGGACTGGACTTTATCGGGGAATGTTTGTGGGAAGTGTCACAGCATATCCTGCTTTGGGACGTTGCTCTCCCTTTAATTCCCAACCCAGACAAGACAAGACTTTTGTAAAAACAAAGTATATATATATTATATTTATTTCATTGCTTTTTCAGAATAATCCATTTGATGTTTTTCTGGACTGGGCTCTATTGGGGAATGTTTCTGGAGTGTTTTCAGAGCAAATGCTACTGTGGGATCTTTCCATTCATTATATTCCACTCCACTCAAATCACAGAATACATTTCATTTACAGAAGTAAAGTCCATATGTTATTATTATTATCTATTCTTGATAGTATTTGCTACTCCACATCTCAGCTCATAACATCACAGAACTGAGAGTTAACGTCTCCATACAGAACGAAGCGCTCGATGCTCTAACCCAGTTCGGCCACCTGCTTCCCCCAGTGTCTCTATACCTCAAATCAATCTTAGAAAGAACTAGCACCTCGGAAGCTCACTTAGTTCAAAGGACACAGTGGAATAAGGAGATGGAATCAGAAATCCAAAAGATGGGGGAACGGAAGTGGTATGAATCAGTCTACAATGTTAGCCAAACTCCTTGGTTAAGGCTGCTAACCCTTGCTCTCAGTAGTAGCGAAAGGATCCACAATGACATTCCTGGTAGGCTAACTACGGCACCTAATCAAATGGATGGGGAGACGGGCCAATAAATTAGAATAAGCTAGAATAGTTAAGAGCAAGTTGTGAGAAGTCAATAAGGATATTTCCTTCTCAAAGAAGGGAATTGTAATAAACAGCTATTAGATTCATGGATGAAGTTTGACTCTTAGAACAGAAATTAAAACTACAGTCAGGAACAGATGGGGGAAGAGTCAGCAAGGCAAATTATCACACACCAAAATGATAAGACGGTCGTAAAATGCAAGGAAACAGGGAGGATAGCGCCATGACTAGATTCAGGCTCATGTGGATCAATGCTGGCTCAGGCCCAGCACCTAGACTAGATTCAGCCTCTGAGGTGGATCAGTGCTGGCTCAGGGCCAACACTTTGACTAGATTCATCTCTGATGTTGATCAATGCTGGCTCAGGTCTAACACCTTGACTATATTCAGCCTTTGAGGTGGATCAATGCTGCCTCAGGTCTAACACCTTGTCTAGATTCAGCCTCTGAGGTGGATCAATGCTGGCTCAGGCCTAACACCTTGACTAGATTCAGCCTCTGAGGTGGATCAATGCTGGCTCAGGCCCAACATCTTGATTAGATTCAGCCTCTGAGGTGGATCAATGCTGGCTCAGGCCCAACATCTTGATTAGATTCAGCCTCTGAGGTGGATCAATGCAGGCTCAGACCTAACTCCTTGACTAGATTAGGCCTCTGAGGTGGATCAATGCTGGCTCAGGCCTAACACCTTGATTAGATTCAGCCTCTGAGGTGGATCAATGCAGGCGCAGACCTAACTCCTTGACTAGATTCAGCCTCTGAGGTGGATCAATGCTGGCTCAGGCCTAACAACTTGAATAGATTCAGCCTCTGAGGTGGATCAATTCTGGCTCAGGCCTAACACCTTGACTGGATTCAGCCTCTGAAGTGGATCAATGCTGGCTCAGGCCCAACATCTTGAATAGATTCAGCCTCTGAGGTGGATCAATGCTGGCTCAGGCCTAACACCTTGATTTGATTCAGCCTCTGAGGTGGATCAATGCTGGCTCAGGCACAACACCTTGACTAGATTCAGCCTCTAAGGTGGATCAATGCTGGCTCAGGCACAACACCTTGACTAGGTTCAGCCTCAGAGGTGGATCAATGCTGGCTCAGGCCTAACAGCTTGACTGAGTTCAGCCTCTGTGATGGATCAATGCTGGCTCAGGCCCAACACTTTGACTCGATTCAGCCTCTAAGGTGGATCAATGCTGCATCAGGCCTAACACCTTGACTAGATTCAGCCACTGAGGTGGATCAATGCTGGCTCAGTTCTAACACCTTGACTCGATTCAGCCTCTGAGGTGCATCAATGCTGCATCAGGCCTAACACCTTGACTAGATTCAGCCTCTGAGGTGGATCAATGCTGGCTCAGGCCCATCACCTAGACTAGATTCAGCCTCAGAGGGAATCAATGCTGGATCAGGCACAAAACATTGACCAGTTGCAGCCTCTGAGGTGGTTCAATGCTGGCTCGGACCCAACACCTTGACCAGTTTCAGCCTCTGAGGTGGATCAATGCTGGCTCAGGCCTAACACCTTGACTAGATTCAGCCTCTGAGGTGGATCAATGCTGTCTCAGGCCCAGCACCTTGACTAGATTCCGCCTCTAAGGTGGATCAATGCTGGATCAGGCCCAACACCTTGACGAGATACAGCCTCTGAAGTGGATCAATGCTGGCTCAGGCCTAACACCTTGACTAGATTCAGCCTCTGAGGTGGGTCAATGCTGGCTCAGGCCTAACACCTTGATAAGATTCAGACTCTGAGGTGGATCAATGCTGGCTCAGGCCTAACAGCTTGACTAAATTCAGCCTCTGTGATGGATCAATGCTCGCTCAGGCCCAACACTTTGACTCGATTCAGCCTCTGAGGAGGATCAATGCCGGCTCAGTTCTAACACCTTGACTAGACTCAGCCTCTGAGGTGAATCAATGCTGGCTCAGGCCCAACACCTTGACTAGATTCAGACTCTGAGGTGGATCAATGCTGGCTCAGGTCTAACACCTTGTCTGGATTCAGCCTCTGATGTGGATCAATGCTGGCTCAGGCCCAACACCTTGACTAGATTCAGCCTCTGAGGTGGATCAATGCTGGCTCAGACCTAACATCTTGACTAGATACAGCCTCTGAGGTGGATCAATGCTGGCTCAGGCCCAACACCTTGTCCAGATTCAGCCTCTGAGGTGGATCAATGCTGGCTCAGACCCAACATCTTGATTAGATTCTGCCTCTGAGGTGGATCAATGCTGGCTCAGGCCCAACATCTTGATTAGATTCAGCCTCTGAGGTGGATCAATGCCGGCTCAGGTCCAACACCTTGACCAGATTCTGCCTCTGAGGTGGATCAATGCTGGCTCAGGCCTAACTCCTTGATTAGATTCAGCCTCTGAGGATGATCAATGCAGGCTCAGGCCTAACACCTTGACTAGATTCAGCCTCTGAGGTGGATCAATGCTGGCTCAGGCCTAACTCCTTGACTAGATTCAGCCTCTGAGGTGGATCAATGCTGGCTCGGGCCTAACACCTTGAATATGTTCAGCCTCTGACGTGAATCAATGCCAGCACAGGCCCAACAACTTGACTGGATTCAGCCTCTGAGATGGATCAATGATGGCTCAGGACTAACACCTTGAATATGTTCAGCCTCTGACGTGAATCAATGCTAGCACAGGCCCAACAACTTGACTAGATTCAGCCACTGAGGAGGATCAATGCTGGCTCAGACCTAACACCTGGACTAGATTCAGCCTCTGACGTGATTCATTGCTAGCACAGGCCCAACACCTTGACTAGATTCAGCCTCTGAGGTGGATCAATGCTGGCTCAGGCCTAACACCATGACTAGGTTCAGCATCTGAGGTGGATCAATGCTGGCTCAGGCCCAACACCTTGACTAGATTCAGCCTCTGAGGTGAATCAATGCTGGCTCTGGCCTTTCACCTTGACTAGATTCAGCCTCTGAGGTGGATCAATGCTGGCTCAGGCCGAACACCTTGACTACATTCAGCCTCTGAGGTGGATCAATGCTGTCTCAGGCGTAACACCTTGACTTGATTCAGCCTCTGAGGTGGATCAATGCTGGCTCAGGCCCAACTCCTTGACTATATTGAGCCTCTGATGTGGAGCAATGCTGGCACTGTTCTAACACCTTGACTAGATTCAGCCTCTGAGGTGGATCAATGCCTGCTGAGGCCTAAAACCTTGACTAGATTCAGCCTCTGAGGTGGATCAATGCTGGCCCAGGCCTAACACATTGACTAGATTCAGCCTCTGAGGTGGATCAATGCTGGCTCAGGCCTTACACCTTGACGAGATTCAGCCTCTGAGGTGGATCAATGCCTGCTGAGGCCTAAAACCTTGACTAGATTCAGCCTCTGAGGGGGATCAATGCTGGCTCAGGCCCAACACCTTGACGAGATTCAGCCTCTGAGGTGGATCAATGCTGGCTCAGGCCCAACACCTTGACTAGTTTCAGCCTCTGACGTGGACCAATGCTGGCTCTGATCTAACACCTAGACTAGATTCAGCCTCTGAGGTGGATCATTGCTGGCTCAGGCCTAACACATTGACTAGATTCAGCCTCTGAGGTGGATCATTGCTGGCTCAGGTCTAACACCTTGACCAGATTCAGCCTCTGACGTGGATGAATGCCGGCTCAGGCCCAACACCTTGACGAGATTCAGCCTCTGAGGTGCTTCAATGCCGACTCAGGCCTAACACCTTGACTATTGTAATGAAATCTGTTTGTCTTGATCCTGTATTCATTTTGCACTGATGTATATTACTCTCCCCCACTGTGTATAGTTTCTCTTCATCTTTCCCGACTAACCTGGGAGGTTCCAGGTCTTGGCTCTTGCCTCCGCCCCTGACTTCTCTTACATAAAGATCCCAGGATCTGTATGACTCATTCCCGTGAACCAGTCGGCGTGTTGAGATGTTAGCTCTGATCTTAGTGATTAAAAGCCAACTTGTTTAAGTCTATAACTTCTAGTTTTCTGGTTATTGAAGGCCCATCAATTTTAATCACTAACGAATACTAGGATGGATCGACTCCTAAAACCAGAGCGTCTGGACTTGGATCAACATTCTGCTGAAGCATCAAATCAATTTGGACACTGGCTCAAATGCTTCAAACACTTCGCGGGGGCCTCATCCACTAGCGAGGTAGATAAATTGAGTCTACTGATTACTCGCGTAAGTCATCGAATATATTCATTCATCCGGGATGCCACCTCTTACATGGAGGCCATCACTATCCTGAAGGCCCAAAACCAGAGGCCGGTAAACGAAGTGTACGCCAGACATCTGCTGGCTACACGCAAGCAGCGAACTGAGGAAACAATGGACGATTTCTTACAGGGTCTAAAGGACCTGGTCCGGGACTGTAACTGCAAGGCCGTGATGGCCAACGCGTACTCTGATGAATTGTTCCATGATTCCTTCATCACGGGTCTCAAATCGAATTATGTCCGGCAGAGACTGCTGGAGAAGGAGGTCCTGGACTTAAAAAAGGCAGTGGCCACTGCGCGATCGCTGGACGTGCCCCAAAAAAACTCTGACTCTTATTCTTCTGGCCATGCGGCCCTCACCACCTCGTGCGCGCCGAGGGGGCTGCCATCTTGGAATCAGCCACCTTCCCCATCCAGGTCTCAGACCAGCTCTACGCCGCTGGAGTCCTCACACAGAGGTTCACCCAGGAGTCCTACGACAGCGGCAATGTCTCGAGGCCCGAAATGTTACTTCTGCGGCCAGGCCAAGCACTCCAGACAATGATGCCCAGCGAAGTACGCTACATGCTTCAAATGTTAGAAAAAGTGGCATTTTAGCAAAGTCTGCAGGGGGAATCCGATTTCCAACTCCGTCACCGCCTCGTACGTGCCGTGCGGGCCGCCATTTTGGGATCCGCCATCTTTTCCTGACTCAACGGCCGCCCAGGGCCCAACAGTGGCTTCGATCACAGTGGATCAATCCAGGCCACACCCGTTGACAAAATCCATGATGGACATAGAGGTAAACGGGAATTTAACGAAATGTTTAATTGACTGTGGGAGTACCGAGAGTTTTATCCACCCTAGCCTGGTACGGCAGCACTCATTAACGGTAACCCCTACACAGAGCAGAATTGCTATGGCTGCTAATCCCCACACTTCGGGCATTTTGGGCTACCGTGTGGTAACACTAACTGTAAAAGGCACGGACTACAAGAATTTAAAACTCCTCGTGATGCCAAAACTCTGTGTTAATGTAATCTTGGTGCTGGGCTTCCAGTGCCACCACGAAAGTGTCACGGTAGCATATGGCGGGTCCCAGCCGCCACTCACAGTCTGTGGCATATCAACCTTAAAATCAGCCCGCCCTTTTTATTCGCTAATCTTGCTCCGAACTGTAGGCCCATAGCGACCAAAAGTAGATGGTACAGTCTGGAAGACAGACACTTTATCAAGGCGGAAGTGGACTGACTCCTGCAGGAAGGCATTATTGAATGCAGTACCAGCCCGTGGCGTGCCCAAGTAGTCATAGTTAAAAATAGCGAAAAGAAACGGTTGGTAATTGACTACAGCCAGGCTGTTAATATTTATACCCAGCTAGATGCCTACCCTTTACCCCGCATGTCAGAAATGGTCAACCAGATTGCGCAATACCGAGTCTTCTCGACTATCGACCTCGAATCCGCGTATCACCAGCTCCCCCTTAGAGCGGAGGACCGCCCATACACCACCTTCGAGGCGAACGGGCGCCTCTACCATTTTCTCTGAGTGCCCTTCGGGGTAACAAATGTGGTCTCGGTCTTCCAACGTGACATGGACCGCATGGTTGACGAGAATAAACTACAAGCTACCTACCCCTATCTGGACAATGTCACTATCTGCGGGCACAACCAGCAAGACCACGATCTAAATCTTGCGAGATTTTTAAAAACTGCCCTAAAGCTGAGTCTAACCAACAACGAAGACAAATGTTTCTTTAACACAACCCGTCTCTGCATCCTCGGCTGTGCGGTGGAAGATGGGGCAATTGGACCGGACCCTGACCGATTACACCCCCTAAAGGAACTGCCCCTGCCACACAATCCCAAAGCTTTAAAAAGGTGCCTGGGACTTTTTTTGTATTATGCCCAATGGGTGCCTAATTACTCTAATAAGGCCCGACCCCTCATTAAATCGACGTCCGTCCCACTATCAGCTGAAGCTCGGGAGGCTTTCACCAGTATTAGACAGGACGTTGAAAGGGCTGCAGTGTGTGCAGTGGACGAATGCATTCCCTTTCAAGTCGAAAGTGATGCGTCAGACTTTGCCTTAGCTGCGACCCTCAATCCGGCTGAGAGACCTGTGGCCTTCTTCTCCCAAAACCTTCAGGGACCTGAAATCAGGCACTCTTCTGTCGAGAAGGAGGCACAGGCTATAGTGGAGGCAGTGCAGCACTGGAGACACGACCTAGCCGGCATACATTTCACGCTGCACATCGACCAGCGGTCGGTGGCTTTCATGTTTAATAACAAACAAAGGGGGAAAATCAAGAATGACAAAATACTCAGGTGGAGGATCGAACTATCCACGTTCGACTATGATATTATGTACAGGCCGGGAGCCCTTAATGAACCCCCAGACGCCCTATCGCGGGGAATGTGTGCCAGCATTCATACGGACAAATTACAGGGTCTCCACAATGACCTCTGTCACCCAGGGGGACCCGACTATACCATTTTATAAAGTCCCGCAATCTGCCCCACTCCATCGAGGAGGTCAGGTCAATGACCAGAGCCAGCCGCATCTGTGTGGAATGCAAGCCTCATTCCTACAGGCCTGACCGTGCACACCTTATCAGAGCCACACGGCCATTCGAGCGCCTAACTCTGGACTTCAAGGGACCCCTTCCCTCTGCCGACAGTAACGTATACTTCCTCAATATCATTGATGAATATTCCCGCTTCCCCTTCACCATTCCCTGCCCAGACATGACCAGTGCCACGGTCATCAACTGTCTCTGTAATCTATTCTGCATGTTTGGCATGCCAAACTACATATACAGCGATAGGGGGACGTCATTCATGAGTGACGAGCTGCGCCAGTTCTTGCTCTCGAAGAGGATAGCCACTAGCAGAACCATTAGCTACAACCCCGGGGTAAGGGGCAAGTGGAAAGGGAGAATGCTACTGTTTGGAAGGGTGTCACATTACCCTTAAAGTCAAAAGGCCTTCCGACCTCCCGCTGGCAGGAAGTCCTCCCAGACGTGCTCCACTCCATAAGGTCTCTGTTATGTACTGCCACTAACTCTACCCCTCACGAAAAGATGTTCGTTTTCCCCCGGAAATCCACCTCGGGCATATCTGTACCGGCGTGGCTGACGTCTCTGGGGACAGTACTATTGTGGAAGCACGTGAGAGGCCATAAAATGGACCCCCTTTTGGAAAAGGTACAGCTCCTCCATGCAAACCCTCAGTACGCCTATATCGAATACTCTGACGGGCGAGAGGACACTGTTTCCATAAAAGACCTCTCTCCCTTGGGTAGCGGAGAGAATGATGGGAGACTACCCGATGAAGATCTACACTACAAAGAGACAGGACGCCCAGAGGCATCAATACCCAACTTTAACCTGGGGGACACTGCAGATAACCTGGAAGACACTGCGGAGGCCCGGACAGCGGAGGAACCAGAATCCACTCCCCTAGATGCACCCCAACCGGCTTTGCGCCGATCACTGAGAACTGCAAAACCTCCTGACAGACTCACTTATACCAACTTTTAAGAAACATCACCCCGATGGACTAAATCTATAGAAGGGGTAAATGTAAAGAAATCTGTTTGTCTTGATCCTGCATTCGTTTTGCACTCATGTATTTTACCCTCCCCCACTGTGTATAGTTTCACTTCCTCTTTCCAACCTGGCAGTTTCCAGGTCTTGGCTCTTGTCTCCGCACCTGACTTCTCTTACATAAAGATCCCAGGATCTGTATGACTCATTCCTGTGAACCAGTCGGCATGTTGAGATGTTAGCTCTGATCTTAGTGATTAAAAGCCAACTTGTTTAAGTCTATAACTTCTAGTTTTGTGGTTATTTAAGGCCCATCAACTATGTTAAGCCTCTGAGGTGGATCAATGCTGACTCAGGCCCAAAACCTTGTCTAGATTCAGCCTCTGAAGTGTATCAATGCTTTCTCAGGCCCAACACCTTGACTAGATTCAGCCTCTGAGGTGGATCAATGCTGGCTCAGGCCGAACACCTAGACCAGATTCAGCCTCTGAGGTGCATCAATGCTTGCTCAGGCCTAACACCTTGACCAGATTCAGCCTCTGAGGTGGATCAATGCTGGCTCAGGCCCAACACCTTGACTAGATTCAGCCTCTGAGGAGTATCAATGCTTTCTCAGGCCCAACACCTTGACTAGATTCAGCCTCTGAGGTGGATCAATGCTTGCTCAGGCCTAACACCTTGACCAGATTCAGCCTCTGAGGTGGATGAATGTCGGCTCAGGCCCAACACCTTGACTAGATTCAGCCTCTGAGGTGGATCAATGCTGGCTCAGTCCGAACAACTTGACTAGATTCAGCCTCTGAGGTGGATCAATGCTGGCTCAGGCCTAACACCTTGACTAGATTCAGCCTCTGAGGTGGATCAATGCTGGCTCAGGCCCAACACCTTTACAAGATTCAGCCTCTGAGGTGGATCAATGCTGGCTCAGGCACAACACCTTTACAAGATTCAGCCTCTGAGGTGGAGCAATGCTGGCTCAGGCCCAACACCTTGGCTAGATTCAACCTCTGAGGTGGATCAATGCTGGCTCAGGCCCAACACATTGACTAGATTCAGTCTCTGAGGTGGATCCATGCTGGCTCAGGCCCAACACATTGTGGTAAACCACTGTTATTGTTTTCATTGTTGTTCACTTTTGTTCACTACTTTTATCGTTATTGCACATTGTTACCTCTTGCTACTCACTGTTTACCAATGCATGCCTCAGCTGGCTCCGCCTACATGACCTGGTATAAAGGTGGCTGCCCGGCAACCCACTTCCTTTTTGAACCAGTCGTCCACGATAGGCATGCTCTGTTCTTTAGTTAATAAAAACCTTTTCATTACTTTCCTAATTCATCGCCTTTTATGGAGTAATTGAGAAGCGTATCAATTTTATTAACTAAAATTAAAATGTCCGGAACTGAGCAGCAACAACAGCAACAACAGCAGGCGTTGCTGTGAGCCATCAGACCAGCATGCCTGGACCTCGACCCTCAAGCGTGGGTTCAGCTACCAATTTCGAACACTGGCTGATCTGCTTTGAATCCTTCCTAGAAGCCTCCGCCGTGACATTGGAGGAGAACAAATTAAAAGTCCTGACCGCCCAGGTGAGCCCTCAAGTATATACACTCATCTGGGACGCTACTACTACCCAGACACCTCCTGGGATCCCGCAGGCAGCAACCGGGGGAATCGTTAGAGGCATTTTTACGGGCGTTACAGACGCTCTGCAGGGACTGCGACTGTAAGGCGGTAACGGCTGCGGCGCACGCGGAGGGACTTACCTGTGATGCCTTCGTTAAGGGCCTCCAGTCCGACTACTCCCGGCAGAGACTGCTCGAAAGCAAGGAGATCGACCTGAAGATGGCCGTAGCCCTCGCGCTCTCACTAGATGTGGCCCACCGAAACCTCGAATCATACTCACGTAACGGGGCCGCGCCATGGACATCGCGACCTTGGGACATGGGACCGCCGCCCCCGGTACCAACTACTGCAGCGATGTCCCAAAATCAACTTGGACTGCCGCCCCCGGTACCAACTACTGCAACGATGTCCCGTAACCAGGCCCAAAAATGCTGTTTCTCTGGCCAGTTAAAACACCCTAGAGCACGCTGCCCGGCGAAGACCGCTACCTGCTCTGGATGTGGGAAGAAAGGCCATTACGCCAACGCCTGCAGAGGGAAACCCGCGAACGCCAGCAGCACCGCGTGTGAACCGTGGGGGCAGCCATCTTATCCACCATTTTGTGCTCCTCCGGCCGCGTGGGGATCGGAATCATGGCCGCCGCCATTTTGCCCACTGCATTCAACCGCCAATTTGTCTCCGGACTCGACCACCGTCTCGTCGGACGACCATATCAGCTCATTCAGCCATACACTGGCCTCCGTTACGCTGGATCAAGCTCTCCCTCATCATCTGTCCAGGTCCATGATGGACATTACAGTAAACGGCCGCGCAACTACTTGCCTGTTCGACAGCGGGAGCACGGAGAATTTTATTCACCCCGACACGGTACGTAGCCACTCCCTCACGGTCCTGCCAATGCGCCATCAGATTTCTATGGCGTCCAAGTCCCATTCAACGGATGTCGGCGGCTAATGTGTGGTGACCCTTTCGGTTAGGGGCACAGAATATAAAATTTATAAATTTCTTGTCCTGCCCCGTCTTTGCGCTGCCGTTCTGCTCGGGTTGGATTTTCAGTGCCACCTCAATAGTGTCACATTGGCATACGGTGGACCCCTTCCCTCACTTACAGTCTGCAACCAACAGCTTTTAAATCGCCTGCCGTGCACCACTTGCAGCCTTTCCACACTCAAAGACACCCCACTTCCTTGTTCGCTAACCTCACCCGTGACTGCAAACCCATCGCTACCAAGAGCAGGCGGTACAGCGCCGGGGACAGAGCTTTTATTAGCGCTGAGGTGGAGCGACTCCTGAAGGAGGGGATTATCGAAGGGAGCACCAGCCCCTGCCGAGCTCAGGTTGTAGTTGTTAAGATCGCCAATAAACGCCGCCTGGTCATCGACTACAGCCAAACCATAAACCGGTACACCCAGCTGGACGCATACCCGCTTCCCCGCATATCTGATATGGTCAACCAGATCGCGCAATACAGGGTATTCTCCACCATTGATCTTAAGTCAGCATACCACCAACTCCCTATCCGCCATGAGGACCGCCAGTATACTGCCTTCGAGGCAAACGGCCGCCTCTACCACTTTCTTAGGGTCCCCTTCGGCGTCATCAATGGGGTTTCGGTCTTCCAAAGGGAGATGGACCGGATGGTTGACCAGAACGCGCTGCAGGCTACCTTTCCATATCTGGATAATGTCACCATCTGCGGCCACGACCAGCAGGACCATGACGTTAATCTAGCGAAATTCCTCCGTACGGCCCAGCGGCTGAATCTAACATACAATAAAGAGAAATGTATGTTTCGCACCACACGCCTTGCCATCCTCGGCTGCGCAGTGGAGAACGGAGTCTTTGGGCCCGACCCCGACAGAATGCGTCGCCTTATGGAGCTCCCCCTCCCCCACTGCCTAAAAGCACTGAAGAGATGCCTGGGGTTTTTCTCTTACTATGCTCAGTGGGTGCCCAAATATGCGGACAAAGCCAGACCCCTCATCAAGTCCACCTCCTTCCCCCTGACATCGGAGGCGGGTGCTGCCTTCACTCTTATCAAGAGTGATATTGCGAAGGCCACAATGCATGCAGTGGATGAGTCCATCCCTTTCCAAGTGGAGAGCGATGCATCCGACTTCGCCCTAGCTGCAACCCTCAACCAGACGGGGAGACCCATGGCCTTTTTCTCAATGACCCTCCAGGGCCCCGAGATTCGACACTCCTCTGTCGAAAAGGAGGCCCAGGCTATTGTGGAAGCGGTGCGACACTGGAGGCATTTCCTGGCCGGAAAACGATTTACCCTTCTCACTGACCAGCGTTCAGTTGCTTTTATGTTCAATAATAAGCAGAGGGGCAAAATCAAGAACGACAAGATCCTGAGGTGGAGAATTGAACTCTCCACCTACAATTACGATATCATGTACCGGCCCGGGAAACTCAATGAGCCCCCAGATGCTCTATCACGAGGTACATACGCCAACGCGCAAGTTGATAGACTGCGGACCCTCCACAATGACCTCTGCCACCCCAGGGTCACCAGATTCTGCCACTTCATTAAGTCCCGCAACCTGCCCTACTCCATCGAAGAGGTCAGGACTATGACCAGGAACTGCCAAATCTGTGCCGAATGCAAACCGCATTTTTATAGGCCAGACAGAGCACGCCTGATCAAGGCCACTCGCCCCTTCGAGCGCTTGAGCATCGACTTTAAGGGGCCCCTCCCTTCCTCTGACCGCAACGTGTACTTCCTCAACATTGTTGATGAGCACTCCCCTTTCCCGTTTGCCATCCCTTGCCCAGACATGACCAGTACCACGGTCATCAAATGTCTGAATGACCTCTTCGCCTTGTTCAGGTTCTCTAGCTATACACATAGCGACCGGGGCTCGTCTTTCATGAGCAACGAACTTCGTCAGTACCTGCTCGCGAGAGGTATTGCTATGAGCAGGACCACCAGATATAACCCCCGGGGGAACTGCCAGGTGGAAAGAGAGAACGCGACGGTTTGGAAGGCCGTCCTCTTAGCCTTAAAATCTAAGGGCCTTCCGACCTCTCGCTGGCAGGAGGCCCCCCCTGCGGCGCTCCACTCCATCCGGTCACTGCTTTGTACTGCCACTAATGCCACCCCTCATGAGCAAATGTTTGTTTTCCCCAGGAAGTCCACATCGGGAACCTCGCTACCGACATGGCTGACTTCTCCTGGGCCAGTCCTACTGCGGAGGCACGTGAGGACCCATAAAACGGACCCCCTGGTCGAGAGGGTGAACCTCCTACATGCCAAACCCCAGTATGCCACAGGACCCTTCGTCGACCACTCAGACACCAGATTCGACGTTGGATACTGCAGCACCGCCGCCGCTGCTGCGACGATCAGGACGGCATACAAGGCCTCCTGATAGACTTACCTACACGAACTTTTAGTACACTTCAGCCCGCCGGACTCAATTTTAAACAAGAGGTGAATGTGGTAAACCCATGTTATTGTTTTCATTGTTGTTCACTTTTGTTCACTACTTTTATCGTTATTGCACATTGTTACCTCTTGCTACTCACTGTTTACCAATGCATGCCTCAGCTATCTCCGCCTACATGACCTGGTATAAAGGTGGCTGCCCGGCAGCCCACTTCCTTCTTGGAACCAGTCGTCCACGAGAGGCATCCTCTGTTCTTTAGTTAATAAAAACCTTTTCATTACTTTCCTAATTCGTCGCCTTTTATGGAGTAATTGATAAGCGTATCACTCCTTGACTAGATTCAGCCTCTGAGGTGGGTCAATGCTGGCTCTGTCCTAACAACTTGACTATGTTAAGCCTCTGAGTTGGATCAATGCTGGCTGAGCCACAACACCTTAACAAGATTCAACCTCTGAGGTGGATCAATGCTGGCTCAGGACCAACACCTTGAATAGATTCAGCCTCTGAGTTGGATCAATGCTGGCTGAGCCACACCACCTTGACAAGATTCAGCCTCTGAGGTGGATCAATGCTGGCACAGGCCCAACACCTTGACTAGATTCAGCCTCTGAGGTGGATCTATGCTGGCTCAGGACCAACACCTTGAATAGATTCAGCCTCTGAGGTGGATCAATTCTGTATCAGGTCTAACACATTGATTAGATTCTGCCTCTGAGGTGGATCAATGCTGGCACAGGCCTAACACCTTGATTAGATTCAGCCTCTGTGTTGGATCAATGCTGGCTCAGGCCTAACACCTTGACTAAGTTCAGCCTCTGAGGTGGATCAATGCAGGCTCAGGCCCAACACCTTGACTAGATTCAGCCTCTGAGGTGGATCAATGCTGGCTCAGGCCTAAATCCTTGACTAGATTCAGCCTCTGAGGTGGATCAAAGCTGGCTCAGGCCCAACTTCTTGACTAGATTCAGCTTCTGAGGTGGATCAATGCTGGATCAGGAATAACACCTTGCCTAGATTTAGCCTCTGAGATGGATCAAAGCTGGCTCAGGCCTAACACCTTGACTAGATTCAGCCTCTGAGGTGTATCAATGTTGGCTGAGGCCTAACACCTTGACGAGATTCAGCCTCTGAGGTGGATCAATGCTGGCTCACGTCTAACACCTTGACTATGTTAAACCTCAGAGGTGGATCAATGCTGGCTCAGGCCTAACACCTCGACGATGTTAAGCCTCTGAGGTGTGTCAATGCTGGCTCAGGCCCAACAGCTTGACTAGATTCAGCCTCTGAGGTGGATCAATGCTGGCTCATGCCTAACACATTGACTAGATTCAGCCTCTGAGGTGGATCAATGCTGCCTCAGGCCCAACACCTTGACGAGATTCAGCCTCTGAGGTGGATCAATGCCGACTCAGACCTAACACCTTGACTATGTTAAGTCTCTGAGATGGATTAATGCTGGCTCAGGCCCAACACCTTGACTAGATTCAGCCTCTGAAGAGGATCAATGCTGGCTCAGGCCCAACACCTTGACAAGATTTAGCCTCGGAGGTGGATCAATGCTGGCTCAGGTCTAACACATTCACACTATTCAGCATCTGAGGTGGATCAATGCTGGATCAGGCCTAACACCGTGACTAGATTCTGCCTCTGCTGTGGATAAATGCTGGCTAAGGCCTAACACCTTGACACTATTCAGCCTATGAGGTGGATCAATGCTGGCTCAGGCCCAACACCTTGCCTAGATTCAGACTCTGAGGTGGGTCAATGCTGGCTCAGGCCCAACACCTTGGCTAGATTCAGTCTCTGAGGTGGACCAATGCTGACTCAGGCCCAACACCTTGACAAGATTCAGCCTCTGAGATGGATCAATGCTGGATCAGGCTTAATATCTTGCCTAGATTCAGCCTCTGACGAGGATCAATGCGGGTTCAGGCCCAACACCTTGAATAGATTCAGCCTCTGAGGTGGTTGAATGCCGGCTCAGGCCTAACACCTTGACTAGATTCAGCCTCTGAGTTGGATCAATGCTGGCTCAGGCCCAACACCTTGACAAGATTCATCCTCTGATCTGGATCAATGCTGGTTCAGGCCTTACACCTTGGCTAGATTCAGCCTCTGAGGTGGATCAATGCTGGCTCAGGCCCAACACCTTGACTAGATTCAGCCTCTGAGGTGGATCAATGCTGGCTCGGGCCTAACACCTTTACTAGATTCATCCTCTGAGGTGGATCAATGCTGGTTCAGACCTTACACCTTGGCTAGATTCAGCCTCTGAGGAGGATCAATGCTGGCTCAGGCCTTACACCTTGGCTAGATTCAGTCTCTGAGGTGGATCAATGCTGGCTCAGGCCCAACACCTTGACTAGATTCAGCCTCTGAGGTGGATCAATGCTGGCTCAGGCCTAACACCTTGACTAGATTCAGCCTCTGAGGTGGATCAATGCTGGCTCAGGCCTAACACCTTGACTAGATTCAGACTCTGAAGCGGATCAATGCTGGCTCAGGCCTAACACCTTGATTGGATTCAGCCTCTGAGGGGGATCAATGCTGAATGAGGCCTAACACCTTGCCTAGATTCAGCCTCTGTGTTGGATCAATGCTGGATCAGGCCTAACACCTTGACTAGATTCAGCCTCTGAGGTGGATGAATGCTGTATCAGGCCCAACTTCTTGAATAGATTCAGCCTCTGAGGTGGATCAATGTTGGATCAGTACTAACACCATGACTAGATTCAGACTCTGAGGTGGATCAATGCTGACTCAGGCCGAACACCTTGACTAGATTCAGCCTCTGAGGTGGATCAATGCTGGCTCAGGCCCAACACCTTGCCTAGATTCAGCCTCTGAGTTGGAACAATGCTGGCTCAGGCCTAACACCTTGACTAGATTCAGCCTCTGAGCTAGATCAATGCTGGCTCAAGCACAACACCTTGACTAGATTAGCCTCTGAGGTGGATCAATGCTGGCTCAGGCCTAACACCTTGACTAGATTCAGCCTCTGAGGTGGATCAATGCTGGCTCAGGTCGAACACATTGATACTATTCAGCCTCTGAGGTGGATCAATGCTGGATCAGGACTAACACCTTGTCTAGATTCTGCATCTGAGGTGGAACAATGCTGGCTCAGGCCTAACTCCTTGACAAGATTCTGCCTCTGAGGTGGATCAATGCTAGCTCAGACGTAACAGCTTTACAAGTTTCAGCCTCGGAGGTGGACCAATACTGTCTCAGGCCCAACAACTTGAAATGAGACCACATCTTGAGTATTGTGTGCAGTCTTGGTCGACTTATCTGAGGAAGGTTGTTCTTGCCATGGAAGTATTTCAGCGAAGATTCACCAGGTTGATACCTGGGATGGCAGGAATGACGTATGAGGAGAGATTGGGTCGATTGGACTAGTACTCGCTGGAGTTTAGAAGAAGGAGAGGTGATCTCATTGAAACTTATAAAATTCTACCAGGAATGGACAGACTAGATGCAGGAAGGATGTTCCCGATAGTCGGGGAGTCCAGAACCAGGGGACACAGTCTAAGGATAAAGGGTAGGCCATTTAGGACAGAAATGAGGAGGAATTTCTTCACCCAGAGAGTGGTGAACCTCTACCACAGAAGGCGGTGGAGGCCATTTCATGAAATATATTCAAGAAGGTGTTGGATATATTTCTTAAGTCTAAAGGGATCAAAGGGTAAGGGGAGAAAGCAGGGACAGGGTACTGAATTTGGATGATCAGCCTTGATCGCATTGAATGGTGGAGCAGGCTCGATGGGCCGACAGGCCTACTCCTGCTCCTATCTTCTATGTTTCAAAGTCCCCGATCACCAGCCCCAAGGGAGGGCAGCCTGGGTAAGAGCGGCTCACTACAATATCATCCCCAGTGAGCCCAATGTGGAAAGAATGTGAGTGAGTGTGTGAATGTCCTCGACCGCTGGTCCCGTGGCCCAGGGGAGAGCGGCTCAACACACTATCAGGACCATGGAGCTCCGTGTAGACAGTGTGTGAGTGAGTGTGTGAATGTCTCCGATCACCGGCCCCATGGGACGGTGGCCTACGTGATTGTGGCTCAACACAAAATCAACCCCAGGGAGCACAGTGTAGGCAGATTTTGAGTGAACATGTGAATATCCCCAATTACCGGCCCCGTGGCGTTCCGGGGGCGAGTGGCTCACCACAATATCTGACCCAGGGAGCTCTCAGGCTGCAAAGTCGCCATTTCTTCTCATATTTTAATGAATTTTACAATCAGAGTGAAGGGATATTTCCCCATATTCTTCAACTGCTCTCTGAACTTAGTCTGGGTCATGGCATAGATGCCAGTGTTTGTGCAGCAACTCAGCATCTGCAGCCCGAATCCCACTTCCCTTACATAATATGGTATATATACAGTGCCATACCCCAAATACCTCATCCGGTACCATAAAAAATACACCATAAACATTGTCCATAAAACGATGAAATTGCCCGAGATAACAAATAGTAAAATTACGGATTTCCTGCGGCTCTCCATCTCTGGGTCTCTTGGATTGTCCCCACTGCTGGGACCCCGGAGTCTCCTGCGGGCTCTGCTGGACACTACAATGTGTCTGACGGTGACAGCATTGAATAGCAGAATCAAAACAAATGGGACACACGGGGTGAGAATATAATGAAGGAACTCGATTATTCCCCAGACCCGTGAATCCATAACATCAGATGTTGCAATACAAAACCAGGGGATATTCGCAAGGTAATATTGATCTGTGAACATAAAATACCAGAAAATGTTCTTTAAACCGCTCAGCACAGCCACTGTTCCTAGAACCACAGCTGCCGTTTTCTCGGTGCAATATTTAGTTTTCAGCTTCTGGCAACAAATGGCCACTAATCGATCAAAGGTGAAAGTGACGGTGAACCAGACAGAACAGTCTCTGGCTGCATAAAGCAGGACGGCATGGATATTACACACGGGGATGAACCGCACAAAATCAAACTGTCTCCAATAAATAATCGGAATGTGCCTCAATATCAGGTCGAGGATAACGAGCAGTAGATCCGACGTTGCCATGGCCACCAGGTAGCGAGTGACACATTTGGAGAGACCGCACTTTCCGCGGGACAGGATCACAATTGTAACTAAGTTCACTGTGAGGAAGGAAAATAAAAGGGAAATTACACATCAGGCTGGGGAAAAAATTGCAATTTGATGGAATTCGGGGTCAAATATGCAATTCATTGGCGAAATTCAATGATATATTCTAATTCTTTTACATGTGGAGCTGAGTACAGGGTTCATTGTAAGAATAATCGGTATACATTGTGGAATCAATAAATGAAATGGGAATAAATATATCATTAATGTAAACGATGTATGATCAATGAGTGATTAAATGATCGATCTATATTTAGTAAGCAGAAAAAAGCACCGTCCGAGTTGTCAGAGACACAACGGAACAGAACCTCTCAAGATTCCTTCGTGCCCGGGATCAGTCAGCATTTGGACCGGGGATATTAACTTCTGTGCCCCTGTGTTAGGGAGGGGGGAAATCCTGCTTGTACTCCTGCTCCTAGTTAGAATATCCATTATATCTAGAACTGAAAATGAATGCAACAGCAAAATACAGAAACTGCAACGTTGGCAATAACTACAGGCAATTGTATGTAAAATGCACGGGTGCAAAAGGACAATGCTAAAATAATAACTTATAAAGATAACTGGGTTTTCACAAGTGTTTTGAAAATTTAGTTTTCTGCATTTTTGTTGAAATAAATCAATTGTATCTCATTGAAATGGATATTGGCCACGTAACATTGCAAATAATGGACGCTAAATTAAAGTAAATAGCTATCAATCACCAGGTAATGTCCCACTAAAAGCATTTATCAGCATCTGAATTAGATGACTGATCCCACAGGCAAAGTGCCGCCAAAAGCTTTTGTAAATTATCTGAACACAAATGGAAGAGCTTTATCCTTGTACTTTTTCAACTGTTGGTTTCCAACTTGTGCAGAGAATATTAGACAAAAAGATATCAAAGGATTTTGTATCCTCCGTACTTCAGTTACAATCAGCTGGGATTGTTTATCCTGAAGTACAGCAGGAGGCAATAGAGAATCACTCTGTGTCTCACTGAGAGATCCACTGAACTGTGACAGGCGGGTATGGAATACAATTGTAAAGTCAGAACCAAGATTGGAAATAAATATAATGAATCTTTCTGAATGAGCATTTTGTGAGAATGTAAATTATCCTTGTATTCCTACTTTAACCATCAGCCACAGCGCCACTAATGCAGAACTGCAGATGGTGGGAAACTGGCTGGAACTGAATGATTAGCGGATATTTCAGGCATTTAAAGATGTGTTCATGATCTGCCAGGATTTGTTCCTGTGATTCTGTAAGTCACCATAACCAGCATTAGGTGAAAACAAAAGCAAAATACTGTGGATACTGGAAATCTGAAATGAGAACAGAGAATGCTGGTAATATTCAGCGGGTCAGGTATCATCTGTGGAGAGAGAAAGAGAGTTAACGTTACAGGTCGATGAACATTCGCCATTCGGTGAAGTGTCTCCTAAACCAAGACAACATTCTTCTGATCTGTCACAAATGTTCAGTGTAGATACTAGACTGAATATCGTTAAATAAAAAGTCACGTGCAATAAATTTGCTTGAGTTGAATATAAAAGATTAGAATCTTGGTAACACGATATCACCTTCAGAATCAATAGCTGACCGCAGCGGGGATGGGATGGCGAATGACAAAGAGAGAAATACAGTTAAACATGATCTACAGAATTAATAGCTGGATACAGAGACTTACCAGGAACACCAACAGTAGCCAGGGCGGGGGGTTTTGGGAGTAAATGACAAGAACAGTAATGAAGTGTTTTACTGAAATAATAGCTGGATAATGAGCAAATGCGCAATATCTCACCCGCCCATAAACAAATACCATGAGAATTAGGAGCATAGATGGCCACACGACCCTTCGAGCTTTCTCTGCCAATCAATTAGATCATGGCTAATCTTCGACATGAAATCTAAATGTCACCCCACCCCCTCCACATCACCATATCCCATGATTCCTGTAGAGTCCAAAAATACGGATGACAGAACAGGGAGAAGGAGTTTCTCTTCCAGGATTGATCTAAATCTATGAATAAAAGACGAGAAAGTGACAGAAAAAGGAAAATATAAAACATGGAATCATAGAATGGTTACAGCACAGAAAGACGCCATCATCCCATAGAGCCCGTGCTGTCGAATGCCTTTTGGAAGTCCATGTACACAACATCACTGGCATTACCCTCATCAACCCTCTTTGTTACCTCCTCAAAAAAATCCCTCAATCTAGTTGTCAGGGTCCCAGCTACACTTTACTCTGTTGGCCGCCAGAGGGCGGGTTAGGATGCCTCAGTACACTGCTGCTATGTCTCTGCACCTTCTCCTCACCTGCGTTTGGTATTCCTTGCTTTTGTTTCTTTGAATTGTTACTTTGACCTTTTGTTTGAAGAATTCTCTGTACGTCCTGTATTTGAAGAGCCTTCTAGTAAAGCATCTTTTGCATTTTACACCATTTCAAGTCTCTGGCTGTCTGTCTGCATTTGGGTCCACTACCGCACCCGTAACAGCAAACTGAGTCATCAACATGGACCCAGCAGAAACCAGCCAACCAAGGGAGGAGATTAATCAACTGCGCTCTGCCCTGATGAGTCAGGGAGCCACGGTCGGGAGGCATGACCAACTGCTGCGGGAGATTCGTCATAGCCTGCATTCCCTAACCGAGGCTGTCGGGCACGGCCAGCAGTCGGGTTCTGCACAACTCCAGCATCTAATCCTCGACAAGACAAGGATCCAGACCTTCCAGCTCCCGAAAGATACGACAGTCACCCGGGCAAGTGTCGCGGCTTCCTCATACAGTGTTCGCTGCCATTCGAGCTCCAGCCTTCCAGATTCCCCTCCGATCATTCTAGGGTCACCTACATCATCTCCCTGCTCACCGGGAGTGCCCTCGCTTGGACCACAGCTATGTGAGAGCGACAAACCCCTGCCTGCTCCAACTGTCGGATGTTCACCTAGGAGATGAGATGAGTCTTCAACCATCAAGTTAGCGGGCGAGAGGCGACCAATAGACTGCTCCATCTCCATCAGGGGAATCATAGTGTATCGGACAACGCCATTGAATTCCGTACTCTCGCCACTGAAAGTCTTTGGAATACGGAGGCACTCATCGCCACCTATTTTCACGGGCTTTCAGAGGAGGTCAAAAATGAACTGGCCTCTCACAGATCAATCAATGATTTCAAGGCTCTTATCGATGTGGCCATTCGGATTGACAATTGACTCCGCGGGCGACGAAGAGAACGCCGCCGTCCATTTCTCTCACCCCCAGATCCCAATGCAGCATCCCCGAGCCCAACGCCACCTACCGCCATGGAGGAGCCCATGCAGCTGGGCAGAACTCGACTCTCCCAATCTGAATGGGAGCGACGAATGCGCGAGAGTCGCTGCCTTTACTGCGGGGTATTCGGGCACTTGCGCGATTCCTGTCCCGAGTTGGTGGGAAAAGCCAGGACTCGTCCAGCAGTGGGAGAACTGTGATGAGTCAAAACACCACTCCCGAATCTGCTTCTTCCGGTGTCTGTCTCTACTCTTTTCTCTCCTGGGGTAATCAGCAACACACCCTCCGTGCTTTCGTGGATTCCGGAGCAGTAGGGAATTTCATGGATATGAACTTGGCTAGACAGCTCCAGATCCCGACGGTCGACCTCGACTATCCTCTTACAATTACTGCCCTTGATGGTAGACCCCTTGGCTCTTGTAACGTCCGCCGAATTACCGACCCCCTGTGGCTATTTGTGGAGAAGCACCACCAAGAGACAATTCAGTTCCACTTCATTCATTCTCCCGAGTTTCCTCTGGTCCTGGGCTTTCCCAGGTTGGCTCTCCATAATCCACATATCAACTGGTTTATCGGGGCACTCATGGAATGGGGTCCAACCTGCCATGCCACCTGCTTGTTCTCGACACCACTTATCGATTATCCCGAGCTTTCAGTTTCCCCCGATCCTTCTCGCATCCCAGCTGCCTACACCGACCTTATAGAGGTCTTCAGTAAGAGACGGGCCGTCTCCCTTCCTCCTCACCGCCCGTATGACTGTGCCATCGACCTGCTACCCGGCACTTGTTCTCCTCGGGGTCGCCTCTTTTCTCTCTCCACGCCTGAGACAGCTGCCATGGAGGAGTATATCCGTGATGCCCCCGCCACTGGTGCTATCTGTCCTTCCACCTCTCCTGCCGGGGCAGGCTTCTTCTTTGCGGTAAAGAAGGATGGGGGTCTTCACTCATGCATTGATTATCGCGGCCTCAACCAGCTCACAGTGAAGAACCGCTAGCCCCTCCCTCTTATGTCCATGGCATTCGAGCTCATGCAGTGGGCCATGACCTTTACCAAGCTGGATCTTCGCAATGCCTGCAATCTGGTCCGCATAAGGGAGGGAGACGAGTGGAAAACAACTTTCAACACCCCTACTGGCCATTATGAGTACTTAGTAATGCCATTCGGTCTGGCCAACGCACGCGCGGTCTTTCAAGCCCTGATTAACGACGATCTCCGTGATTTGCTTAACTGGTTCGTCTTTGCCTACCTCGACGACATTCTCATCTTTTCCAGCTCCCCCCAAGAACATGTTCAGCATGTCCGAGAGGTACAGCACCGGCTTCCTAATAACCACCTGTACGTCAAGCTCGACAAATGTGAGTTCCATGTCCCCACTGTCTCCTTCCTGGGCTTCGTCATCACCAACGGCAGCATCCAGATGGACCCAGACAAGACTCAGGCCGTCCGTGAGTGGCCAACACCCACTTCAATCAAATAGGTCCAGCGCTTCCTCTGCTTTGCCAACTTCTACAGAAGGTTCATCAGAAACTTCAGCTCCATACCGGCAACCCTCTCGGCTTTAACCAAGACAACATCCACCCGTTTTCACTGGTCACCCGTGGAGGAGAAAGCATTCAATGAAATCCAGCAGCGCTTCATGGCAGCTCCCATTCTGGCCCTCCCCAATGCCTCTCTTTCCTTCATGGTCGAGGTGGATGCCTCTGTAATTGGCGTGGGGGCCATCCTGTCCCTAAGTTCTGTCACAGACCAGAAACTCCACCCGTGCGCCTTCTTCTCCAGGCGGCTCTTGCCTGCTGAGCACAACTATGACATCGGGACCAGAGAACTGCTTGCTGTCAAGTTGGCATTGGAGGAGTGGAGGCACTGGCTAGAGCGGGCCAAACACCCATTCGTGGTCTGGACCTACCACAAGAACCTGGCCTACATCCAGGACAACAAACAGCTCATTTCTCGCCAGGCCCGGATGGTGCTCTTCTTCACTCGGATCAAATTCATCCTCTCTTACAGCCCCGGGTCCAAAAACCTGAAAGCTGACGCGCTCGCCCAACAATTCGACCCCCCGGATATAAGCAAAACCCCGACACTCATCCCAAAACAGTCCGATCCCAAGTCCTGCAGTGGGGGCATTCGTCCCAGCTGACTGGTCATCTAGGGGTCGCCCGGACGCTCCAGTTTATCCACAGTAGTTTCTGGTGGCAGTCGATCGAGAGGGATGTCCGGTCATTTGTCTTAGCTTGCAGCACCTGTGCCCAGCAGAAGAATACCAGGACACGACCACATGGCCTCCGTCACCCACTCCCCATTCCAAAGCGTCCTTCATCCCAACTTTCCCTGGACTTTGTCACCGGTCTGCCACCGTCCCAATGTAACACTGCCATCCTAGTTGTTGTCGACCGGTTCTCCAAAGCCTGCCACTTCGTCCCCCTGCCCAGGCTCACTTCCGCCCGAGAAACCGTGCAACTCATGTCGCAGCACGTCTTCCACCTACACGGCCTCCCCCTCGATATAGTGTCATAACGTGGTCCCCAGTTCAACTCCCGCTTCTAGAAGGCTTTCTGTCATCTCCTGGGTGCGGCGGTCAGCCTCTCATCGGGTTATCATCCCCAGTCCAATGGGCCGACTGAGAGGGTGAATCAGGACCTGGAGACGACTCTGCGTTGCCTTGCCTCCTCCAACCCCTCTACTTGGAGCAAACACCTCATTTGGGTGGAATATGCTCACAACACATTACAGACCTCCTCCATTGGGATTTCCCCGTTCGTGTGTCAGTTCGGTTATTGGCCTCCGTTGTTCCCCCAGCAGGAACCTGAGGTGGGGGTTCCATCGGTGGAGTTGTTCGTCCGGCGCTGCCGGAGGACCTAGAGAAAGGTCCGTTCTGCACTGCAAATGGCATCAAGTCGACAGAGGATCCAGGCCAACCGACGAAGCAATCCTGCCCCTTTGCTCCGGCCCAGGCAGATGGTTTGGCTCTACACCCGGGACCTTTGCCTGCGGGTCGAGTCCCGCAAACTGGCTTCTTGCTTTGTCAGTCCATTCAAGATACTCCGGAAGATAAATCCAAATACTTACTGTCTCCTGTTGCCTCGATCCATGAGGATCCATCCATCCTTCCATGTCTCCCGTCTCAAACCTGTGCAGACCAGTCCCCTATCTCCAGCCACCACACCACCTCCAGCCCCTCGACTAGAAGGGGGCCAGCCCACCTACACTGTCCGCCGCCTCCTTCGCTCCCACTGGGTCTACGGGGTCTCCAGTATTTGGTGGACTGGGAGGGTTACAGTCCAGAGGAGCGCTCCTGGGTTCCGGCTCGGGACATCCTGGATCCTGGGCTTTTCTGGGAGTTCCACCGGCGCCAGCCAGAGGCTACTGGGGGTACATAAGAACATAAGAAATAGGAGCAGGAGTAGGCCAATCTGCCCCTCGAGCCTGCTCTGCCATTCAATAAGATCATGGCTGATCTGAACCTAACCGCCAATCCACTATCACAGAACCATCTCCTGAATCTAACAGAATTAGACACACGAAATAGGAGCAGGGTCAGGCTACACGGCCCCTGGGACGCTCCGCTACCCACAGGGCCATGACTGATCCGAACCTAGACTCATGTCCAAATTCCTGCCCGCTCCCCATAACACTTAATTCCCTTTACTTCTAGGAAACTGTCTATTTCCTTTTTAAATTTTTGTAATGATGTAGCTTCTACAGCTTTTTGGGGCAGCATATTCCATGGACCTACCACCCTCTGAGTGAAGTAGTTCCTCCTCATCTCAGTTTTGAAAGAGCAGCTCCTTATTCTCAGACTATGCCCCCTAGTTCTAATTTCACCCATCACTGGGAACATCTTCACCGCATCCACCCAATCCAACCCCTTCACAATCTTTTATATTTCAATAAGATCGCGTCTCATTCTTCTGAACTCCAAAGAATAGAGTCCCAATCTACTCAACCTCTCCTCATATGTCCATCCCCTCATCCCCGGGATTAACCGAGTGAACCTTCTTTGTACTGACTCGAGAGCAAGTATGTCCTTTCGTAAGTATGGACACCAAAACTGTATGCAGTATTCCAGGTGAGGTCTCACGTCAGGTGCCGTCCCTAGGGGGGGTTTCTGTCAGGGTCCCAGCTGCACTTTCCTCTGCTGGCCGCCAGAGGGCGGTTTAGGATGCCTCAGTACACTGCTGCCATGTCTCTGTACCTCTCTCCTCACCTGTGTCTCATTAGAGTAATTGTCTCATCAGATTAATCAGGCCTGTTATTTAAGCTGACTATTTCCAGCCCCAGTCACTCAGTCTTGAGTTCTCATGCCTGCAAGTCACAGGTTCGTTCATAGCCCTTGCTCTGCGTTTGGTATACTAGCTTTTGTTTCTTTGAATTGTTATTTGGATCTTTTGTTTGAAGAATTCTTTGTACGTCCTGTATTTGAAGAGCCTTCTGGTATCTTTTGAGTTTTACTCCATCTCAAGTCTCTGGCTGTCTGTCTGCATTTGGGTCCACCCATAACACTAGTTAAGCACGATTTGCCTTTGACAGCTCCATGCCGGCTTTACTTAATTAATCTAAACTTAACCAAGTGACTGCTAATTTTATCCTTGATCTTCGTTTCTAAAAGCAACCCCGACACCAAAGTTAAACGGACTGGCTTACAGTTGCTGGGATTATCCTTGCGCCCGTTTTTGAACTAGCGTGTAACATTTGCAGTTCTCCAGTTCTCTAGCACCACACCGTATCTAAGGAAAATTGGAAGATGATGGGCAGTACCTCCGCAATTTATACCCTTACCTCCCTCAGCATCCTAGGATGCATCCCATCCGCTCCTAGTGACTGATCTACTTTAAGTACAGCCGGCCATTATGTTCCTCGCCTTTATCATTTTTTAGCCCATCCAGTATCTAAACTACCTTCTCTTTCACTATGGATTTGGCAACAGCTTCTTCCTTGTTGAAGACAGATGAAAATTATTAATGTAGTATCTCATCCAGGCACTCTGCTTCCACTCCTAGTTCTCCTGCTTGGTCCCTTGTCGGCCCCACCCCTCCTTTTCCTACCCATTTACTATTTATATGCATATAGAAGACATTTAGATTCAATTTTCTGTTAGCTGCCAATCCATCCTCATACTCTCTCTTTGCCCCTCTTATTTCCTTTTTGACTTCATCTCTGAACTTTCTATATTCAGCCTGTTTCTCACTTGTATTCTCAACCAGACATCTGTCATACGCCCCCTTTTTCTGCGTCATCTTACTCACTATCTTTTTCATCATCCGGCGTGCTCTGGCTTTGTTTGTCCTACCTTTCCCCCTCGTGGGAATGTACCTCGATTGTACCCGAATCATCACTTCTATAAAGGCAGCCCATTGTTCAAATATAGTTTTTCCTGTTAATCTTTGATTCCAATTTACCAGCTCCATTCTCAAGCCACTGAAACTGGCACTCCTCCATCTAAGTCTTTGTTACTATAGATTATTCCCTGTCCTTTCCCATAGCTAATCTAAAGCTAATGATGCTCTGACCGCTGTTCCCTAAATGTTCCCTTACTGAAACTTGCTCCACCTGACACACCTCATTACCCAGAACCAGATCCAGCAATGCGTCATTCCTCTTTGGACCAGAAATGCACCAATCTAGAAAGTCCTCTTGAACTCACTTCAGAAAGTCATCCCCTTGTCTGCCCTTTATACTTTTACTAACCCAGACTATATTAGGATAATTGAAGTTCCCCATTATTAATACTCTACATTTCTTCCATCGCCCTGTAATTTACCTGCACATTTTCTCGATTGTATTCTTCCCACTAGTTGGTGGCCTACAGAATAAACTAGTCGTGTAGTGGCACCTCTATTGTTTCTTAGCTCAAACCAAATAGATTCTGTCCTTGACCCTCCTGGACATCCTCTCTCTCTAGCTCTGTACTTAGCTACTTAATCAGTACTACTACCCAATCTTCTTTCTTTCCTGCACTATCTTTCTCGAACATCTTATATCCAGGAATATTTAGTACCCAATCCTGCCCTTTTTGAGCCAGAGCTCTGTTGTCGACATGTCATCATTTTCGTAGGGGAACGGTTGACCAACAGGCAGAGTAATAGCTGCAGGCAGGTAGTGCAGGAGACCCTGTGGCCATCCCCCTCTCCAACAGATACAGCCCTTTGAGTACTGTTGGGGGGGATGGCTTATCATTGGAAGGCAATAGCAGCCAACTTCCTGGCAACAGGTGTGGCTCTGCTGCACAGCACGGGGGGAAAAGGAGGGGTAGAGCTATAGTAATAGGGTATTCGATTGTAAGGGGAATAGATAGGCGTTTCTGTGGCCACAAACGAGACTCCAGGATGGTGTGTTGCCTCCCTGGTGCAAGGGTCATGGATGTCTCCGAGGGCTGCAGAACATCTTGGAAGGGGAGGGTGAACAGCCAGCTGTTGTGGTGCATATAGGCACCAACAATAGAGGTAAAATGCGGGATGAGGCCCTAAAAGTGGAATATAGGGTGTTAGGAGATAAATTAAAAAACAGGACCTCAAAGGTAGTAATCTCAGGATTGCAACCAGTGCCACGTGCTAGTAAGAGTAGAAATCGAAGGATGCTTCAGATGAATACGTGGCTCGAGTAATGGTGCCAGGGGGAGGGATTCAAGTTCCTGGGACATTGGAACCGGTTCTGGGGGAGGTGGGACCAGTTCAAATTGGACGGGTTGCACCTGGGCAGGGCTGGATGATGTCATAGGTGGAGTGTTTCCTAGTGCTGTGGGGGAGGGTTTAAATAAAATGGCAGGGGGCTGGGAACCTGAGCAGGGAGACAGAGGAAAAGGAAACAAGGATAAAAGCAAAAGATAGGAAGGAGAAAAACAAAAGTGGCAGTCAGGGAAATCAACGGTTTAAATCAAACGTGGCCAGAGTAAATAATAATTCTAATAGGTCTAAGAGCGTTAATAAAACAAGCCTGAAGGCTTTGTGTTTTAATGCGAGGAGCATTTGTAATAAGTTGGATGAATTGGCTGTGCAAATAGATGTAAACGAATATGATTTGGTTGGGATTACAGAGACGTGGCTCAAGGATGGCCAAGACTGGAACTCAACTTCCAGGGGTTTTCGATATTCAGGAAAGATAGGCAAAAAGGAAAGGGAGGTGGGGTAGCATTACTGGTTAAAGAAGGGATGAACACAATTGTAATGAAGGATATTAGCTCTGATGATGCAGAATCTGTATGGGTAGAATTGAGAATTACTAAGGGGGGAAAAAACGTTAGTGGGGGTGGTATATAGACCGCCCAACAGTAAGGCGAGGGTTGGGGATGGCATTAAAAGGGAAACTAAAGAAGCGTGCATTAAGTGCACAGCAGTCATCATGAGTGACTTTAATCGACAAATAGATTGGGCCAAACAAATTAGTAACAATAATGTGGAGGAGAAATTCCTGAAGTGTTTCCGGGATGGTTTCCTGGACCAATATCTCGAGGAACCAACCAGAGATCAGGCCATCTTAGAATGGGTATTATGTAACGAGAAAGGATTAATTAGCAATCTTGTTGTACGAGGCCCCTTGGGTCGGAGCGATCATATTATGACCGAATTCTTCATTAAGATGGAGAATGAAGCAGTTGAATCAGAGTCTAGGGTCCTCAAGTTAAATAAAGGAAACTACGATGGTCTGAGGAGCTAGTTGGGTAGGATTGATTGGTGAATGGCACTCAAATGTTTGACGGAGGATAGGCAATGGCAACCATTCAAAGATCGAATGGATGAGCTACAGAATTTGTTCATCCTAGTTTGGCATAAAAATCATACAAAAATGGTGACTCAACCGTGGCTAACAAGGGATATTAGGGATAGCAAAAAATCCAAGGGGCGGATATATAAATTGGCCAGAAAAAGCAGTAATCCTGACGATTGGGAGCAGTTTAGGATTCAACAAAGGAGGACAAAGGGATTAATTAAGAAAGGGAAAATAGAATATGAGAGTAAGCCTGCAAGGAACATAAAAACTGATTGTAAAAGCTTTTATAGATATGTGAAGAGAAAAAGATTGGTGAAGTTGGTAGGTCCCTTGCAGTCAGAATCGGGGTAATTTATAATGGGGAACAAAGAAATGGCAGACCAACTAAATACATATTTTGGTTTTGTCTGCACAAAGGAGGACACAAATAACCTCCCAGAAATGCCGGGGAACATCGGGTCTGATGAAAGAGTGGAACTGAAAGAAATCAGTATTTGTAGGGAAATGGTGTTAGGAAAATTGATGGCACTGAATGCTGATAAATCCCCAGGGCCTGATAAACTACATCCCAGGGTATTTAAGGAAGTGATCCTAGAAATATTAGATGCATTGCTGGACAACTTCCAGAATTCGATAGACTCTGGACCAGTACCCATGGATTGGAGGGTAGCTAATGTTACCCCACTATTCAAAAAAGGTGGTAGAGAAAAAGTGGGTAATTAGAGACCGGTAAGCCTGACATCAGTAGTGGGGAAAATGCTGGAGTCCATTATAAAAGATGTAATAGCAGAGCACTTGGAAAGCAGTGACAGGATCGGATAAAGTCAACATGGATTTACAAAAGGTAAATCATGCTTGACTAAACTACTGGAATTTTTTGAGGATGTAACTGGTAAAATAGATCAGGGAGAACCAGTGGATGTGGTGTATTTGGACTTTCAGAAGGCTTTCGATAAGGTCCCGCATAAGAGATTAGCATGCAAAATTAAGGCACATGGAATTGGTGGCAAGGTATTGACTTGGATAGAGAACTGGTTGGCGGACAGAAAGCAAAGAGTGGGAATAAACGGGTCATTTTCCGAGTGACAGGCGGTGACTAGTGGGGTTCCTCAGGTTCGGTCCTAGGACCCCAGCTGTTCACAATATATATTAATGATCTGGACGAGGGAATTGGATGTAATATCTCAACATTTGCAGACGACACAAAGCTGGGTGGGAGGGCATGCTGTGAGGAGGATGTCGTGAAAATGCAGTACGATTTGGACAGGTTGGGTGATTGGGCAGAAACATGGCAAATGCACGAAATTTTGGATAAATGTGAGCTTATCCACTTTGGTGGCAAAAACAGGAAGGCAAATTATTATTTAAATGGCAATACATTGGGAGAAGGGGAAGTGCAAAGAGACCTGGCTGCTGTTGTGCAACAGTCGCTGAAGGTAAGCATGCAGGTGCAGCAGGCGGTTAAGAAGGCAAATGGTATGTTGGCCTTCGTAGCAAGAGGGTTCGAGTACAGGAACAAGGATGTCTTGCTACAGTTGTACAGGGCCTTGGTGAGGCCGCACCTTCAGTATTGTGTGCAGTTTTGGTCGCCTTACCAGAGGAAGCACGTTTTTGCCATGGAAGGAGTGGAGCGAAGATTTACCAGGCTGATACCTGGGATGGCAGGAATGACGTATGGTGAGAGATTGTGTCGATTGGCCTTATACTCACTGGAGTTAGAAGATTGAGGGGATCTCATCGAAAGCTATAAAATTCTGTCAGGCCTGGACAGACTATATGCAGAAAGGATGTTCCCGATGGCTGGGGAGTCCAGAACCAGGGGTCATAGTCTAAGGATAAGGGGTAGGCCATTTAGGACTGAAATGAGGAGGAATTTCTTCACCCAGAGAGTGGTGAACCTGTGGAATTCTCTGCCAAAGAGGGCGGTGGAGGCCAGTTCATTAAATATATTCAAGGAGGAGTTGGATATATTTCTTAAGGCTAAAGGGATCAAGGGATATGGGGAGAAGGCAGGGACAGGCTACTGAATTTGAATGATCAGGCATGATCTCATTGAATGGCGGAGCAGGCTTGAAGGGCCGAATGGCCTACTCCTGCTCCTATCTTCTATGTTTAATGAAGTGTATATTGCCTCTCCCTGTTGGTTCTGCCAAAATCCATCACCTCACACTTCTCTTTATTAAATTCCATCTGCCACTTGTCTTTCCCCACTGCTAGCCTTTCTATGTCATGTTGCAGCCGATTGGTATCATCCTCACTGTTTGCCACACCCCCAAGTTTGGTGTCATTGGCGAATTTAGATATTTAACACTATATTCCAATATCCAGGTCATTTATGTATATCAAAAAAAGCAGTGACCCCAGCACTGGCCCTTGCGGAACACCACTGTCTACCATCCTCCAATCTTAAAAGCAGCCAATTACCACAACACGCTGTTTTCTGTCATTAAGCCAATTCCTTATCCAAACTGCCACTGACCATTCTATTACAACAGCCTCAATTTTGTTAACCAGCCTTCTCCGTGGTACGTTGTCAAACGCCTTCCTAAAATCCATGCAGACAACATCCATTGCATTCCTTTCATTAATCCTTCCTGTTACTTCGTCAAAAAATTCATTTAGATTAGTTAAACACGATCTGCCTTTTACAAATCTGGGTTGGCTTTCCTTAATTAGCTTAAACCTCTCCAAATGCCCGTTAATTTTTTTCTTGATTATAGTTTCTAAACCTTTACCCAACACCGCTGTTAAACTGACCGAACGGTAGTTACTTGGATTGTCCTTACACCCTTTCTTGAACAATGGTGTCATTTTTGCCACTTTCCAATCCTCAGGCACCTCCACCGCATCTAGGGAAGATTGGAAAAGTATGGCAAGCCCTTCCGCTATCTCATCCGCCAATTCCCTTAGCAACCTGGGATGCAAGCCATCTGGACCAGTCGACTTATCTACACTAAACAAACCCAGCCTTTCTTATACATCCTGTGTATCTATTTTTACCCCGTCCATTGCTGCTACCTTTTCCACATCTACCGATTTTTGACGGCATCCACCTCCTTTGTAAACACCGATACAAAGTATTCATTGAGTATTCTAGACTTGCCCTGCATGGGAAATGTCTACTCATGCCAAGAAGATGGATGCCGTTCTGAATGCAAGCTGCCGATTTATCAGAGGTTGCTTAAAATCAACAAACGCCAACAGCCTATATATCCTGGCGTGTATCGCTCCCCCTGATATAAGAAGAACGGTAGCCAGCAAGAAAGAGCGACTCCTTCAAACATCAGATGAGAGGCACCCTCTGCATTGCCCTGCACCTACACCCAGCCGCCTAAAGTCAAAGAAGAGCTTCATGAACAGTGTTGTTCCATTACAATCAACCTCATCTGAAGCCCGCATCGTCTTGTGGAAAGGCCAGCTCACCAGTCTTGAACAATCCCCAGCAATGGAAATTTTACCTGATGAAAGCCTTCCCCCAGGAGCTAATTGCAACTGGGCAATCTGGAAGTGCCTTAACAGACTTAGGACCTTTGTAGGTTGCTCAAAGGTGTCACTAAGCAAATGGGGATATTCAACCAGCGCGACAACTTGTGAATGTGGAACTGAGGTACAGACTATGCAACATCTCCTGCAATGCCCATCGTTAGAGGAACCCTGCACTGTTGCAGATCTTGCCGAATCCAACAAGGCGGAAAAATGTGACCAATTCTGGCTGGGCTATGTATAAACTGTCCGTGGACACGATAAGAAGATGCTTTTTTGTCCTTAATTGGCCACACCCCGCCTCTTACTACCCACTTGCTATTTCCATTCCAGTAGAATATTTTGGGTTCCCTTTAATGTTTACTGCCATTCTACTCTCATATTCCCTCTTTGCCAATTTTATTTTCATCTTCACTTCCCCTCTCAACTTAACGTATTTGGTGTGGTTCTCCCTTGAAGATTTACACTGACATGAATCACACACCCTCCTCTTTTGTTTCATCATCTTCTCTATCTCTCTCGCCATCCAAAGAGCCCTTGCATTGGTTCCCTTACCCTTACCTCTTCTTTGAATGTACCTAACTTGTACTTGGAACATCTCCTCCTTAAAGATCACCCATTGTTCTGTTACAGATTTTCCTTTCAGTCTTTGGATCCATTTTACTCTGGCTAGATCCTTTCGCATCCCATTGAAGTTAGCCCTATTCCAATTTAGAAGGTCCACTCTAGATTGTTCCTTTCTCCTCTCCATTGCTAATCGAATTCTTTTGATACGATGATCACACGTGCCAAAGTGTTCTCCCATAGTCACTTGGTCGAGCTGGACCACCTCTTTCCCCAGCACCAGATCCAGAATTGCCTCCTTTCTAGTTGGGCCAAGAATATACTGGTCAAGGAATTTATCCTGAATACATTTCAGAAAATCCTCCCTCTCATTTCACTTTACGCTGGCATTATCCCAATTGATGTGTGGGTAATTAAGGGTCCCCAATATCAGCACGCACTAGCTCTTGCATATCTATGCGATTTCCCTGCAGATTTGCTCCTCTACCTCCCTCTCACTATTTGGAGGCCTATAGAATACCCCCCCTAGCGTGATGATACACTTTTTGCTCCTCGGCTCTAACCAAATGGATTCTTTCCTTGTCCCCTCAAGAACATCCTCTCTTTCCAACACTACAATGTCTTCCTTAATCGGCACTGCCACCCCACCTCCCTTTTTTTCTTTCTCTATCTTTTCTGAACACCTTGTACCCTTGAATATGAAGTGCCCAGCCCTCATCGTTTATAAGCCATATTTCCGTTATTGCCACAACATCCTATTGCCACACTGCTAATTGGGCTTGTAGCTCACCAAACCTATTCACCACACTTTGTGCATTTATGTACATGCATCCTACACCCATTTTTCAATTTAATGTAGATATTCTTAGTCTGTTCCTATCTAATAAAATACTACTTCTGCCTCTAACACTACTTTCTTCTCTTGTGCTAACAAACACACTAACTGCTTTATGCACCTTATTCCTCTTTTTCTACTCCTATGCTGGTGCCCAACCCCCGGCCAAGCTAGGTTAAAGCATCGCCAAAGAACTAGAAATCCTCCCCTCGAGAATATTGGTTCCGTCTCCATTGAGTTGTAACCCGTCCAGCTTGTACAGTTCACACATTCCCCAGAGAGGATCCCAATACCTCGGAATCTAAAGCCCTTCCACCTGCATCACCTCTCCAGCCACGGAATCACCTGTTCTATCCTCCTATTCCTGTAAGCGCTAGCACTTGGCACTGGGAGTAATCCAGAGATTACTACCTTTGATGTCCTGCCAATTAATCTCTTTCCTGGCTGCCTTTTGCCTGCCTGCAGGACCTCATCTCCCTCTCTGCCTATTTCGTTAGTGCCAATATGGACAATGAAATCTGGCTGTTTACTCTCCCCACTCAGAATGTTCTTCAGCCGCTCAGTGACATCCTGTCACTAGGGAGGCAACAAACCATCCTGGAATCATGTCTACGGCCGCAGAATTGCCTGTCTGTTCCTCTAACTAATGAACCCACTATCACTATTACTCTTTCATTCTTCTCCCCCAACCCCCGTGCAGCTGATACCCCAGTGGTGCCATGGCCTTTTCTCTGGCTGCTCTTCCCAGTGGAGCCATCACCACCACAAGTTTCCAGAACTGTGAACCAGTTAATGAGCGAGATGCACTCTGGGGTTTCCTGCCCTACCTGCCTGGTCCTCATACTCTGTCTGCCGGTCACCGATTCCCTCTCTGCCTGCACACTCTGAGGCTGTGGGGTGACCACTTCTAGGAGCGTGCTTTCCAAGTATTTCTCAGCCTCCCAGATACACTGTAGTGACTCCAGCTGCCGCTCAAGCTCTAAACACGGATCTCAAGTTGCTGCAGTTGGCGACACTTCCTGCACACGTGGTCGTCTAGGCCGTAAGAAGCATCCAGGATATCCCACATGGCACACGATGTGCAAATCACGGTACTGAGCTACCCTGCCACGCCTCCATTTACCAGTCTATTGTGATAATTTCGCAGAAAGAAATTTAAAACTTAACAAGAAACTCTTAAAAGCTACTCACCAATCAGCACCTCCCTCTTTTAGATAGGCGGTGAACTACGTCTGTCTGACGGTCACCCATTCCCTCTCTGTCTACACAGTCTTAAGCTGCGGGGTGACCACCACCTGAAACGTCCTACCCACGTAGCTCTCAGCCTACAGATGGACCGCACTGTCTTCAGCTGCTTCTCAAGCTCCAAAATTTGTGGCAAGTGTCCTGGGATTCCCACATGGCACAGGATGTACACTCCACATTACTGAGTTGCCGGCTCATGCCTCTATTTAATTGACTATTTACTAACTTAACAGAATTAAACTCAAGACTTAAAGTCATCATCTACTCACCATTCCTTGTCGTTTCAGCATCTTCCCTTGTGCTGACGTCACTTACCTCGCTCCCTTGCGCTCGCTCCCGGCTCCAGGTTCTCTGGCCTCCCTTTATCTGCAGCCGCCCCTCTCATTCTGTTCTCCTCCCCCCTATGCCCCTAATTCCTACTCTCTCCAAATACACAACCTTAGCACTCTGTTTAGAAGCACTCCTTTTAGGATCACTCTGTGCAGAGCACTGAAAAATATGGATTTCCACAAAACTTGTTCTCGGATTTATTCGACAACAGGATTTCAGGATCAAAAAATTAACAATCAATGAATTGCCCTAAACGATAGGATCTTAGAGCTGATACCACTGATGGAACGACGTGACTCACCTACATGAAATCGCTCCCGCCTCAACCCCGGAATTTCATTCCAAGGGCCACCTAGTTTACATTGCTCCCGCCTCAACCCAGGAATTTCATTCCAAGGGCCACCTAGTTTACATTGCTCCCGCCTCAATCCAGGAATTTAATTGCCAGGGCCACCTAGTTTACACTGCTCCTGCCTCAATCTAGGCATTTCATTCCAAGGGCCACCTAGTTTACAATGCTCCCGCCTCAATCCAGCAATTTCATTGACAGGGCCACCTAGTTTACAGTGCTCCCGCCTCAATCCAGGAATTTAATTGTTTGAGCCGCCTAGTTTACACCCTTCCTTCCTCAATCCAGGAATTACATCCGCAGGACTGCAAAGATTACAATGCTCCAGCCTCAGCTGAGGAATGTTGTTCTTCAGGCCGCCTATATTTCCCTGCTCCCACCTCAGTCCAGGAATTTAATTCCCAGGGCCCCCAAGATTACACTGCTCATGCCTCAGTCCAGGAATTTCATTCATAGGGTCGCCTAGAATACATTGCTCCCGCCTCAGTACAGGAATTTCATTCCCAGGGCTGCCTGGATTACACTGATCCCGCCTCAATCCAGGAATTTCATTCCCAGGGCCACCTAGATAGCTCTGCTCCAGCCTCATTCCGGGAATGTCATTCCCTGGGCTGCCTAGTTTACACTGCAGCCACCTAAATCGAGAGATTTAATTTCCACGTTGCATAGATTTTACTGCCCCTGCCTCAGTCCAGGAATTTCATTCCCATGTCATTTCTCTCTTGTCTGAAACTAGGAAAAGAACAAGAACAGCAAGTTTATAAAGAGTGGCCTCAAACACACAAACATGTGGTTTTTGGTGATGTTTGACTGAGGGGAAGAAAGATTATCAGGAGCAAAGGACTCATACGAAGGAATCAAAAGAAAACGCTTAAAACATTAACCAATGAGATAAATAGCCTGTATGCATCGCAATAGTCAATTAAACCCTCTGGAAATATTGAATTCTCGCATAGTCTTACTCACAGAATAATTCCTATCAGTCAATATTTCCGACTCCCCCAGCACCGTCCCAGGGTCTGCACAGACCGAATAGAGGTGGAGGCACCGGGATCTACAGTTGGGAGGGAGAAACCCTGCGGGTCCTCAACATTGACTAAGTACATGACTCAGTCGTATTGCTTCCAGTCAGACATGGTAACGTCTCTTCCTTCTGATTACCACCTACCGCCCTCCCTCAGCTGAAGACTCAGCGCATGTTTATGGTGAAAACCGAGTGCAGAAAGGATACAAATACACTCTAGGTCGGGAGGGGGTAAAGCTCCATGTCCATCACCAAGAGTGGCTCGGAAATAGCATCAATAACCAAGCCCTGAAGAGCGCAGCTGTTAGACTGGGATTGTGGCAGGTGGTGGGAGAACCAAGATGACAGCACAGCCTGCTTGACCTCGTCCTCACCAACCTACCTATCGCAAATGCATCTGTCCATGACGATATTATTAAGACTGACCACTGCAAAATATTTGTGGAGATTAGTCTCGCCTTCATATGCCACTAACATCGTGCTCAGTGGATGAAATGGGACAGAGCTAATTGATCCCACAACCAACAGATCAGATTATTTCAAAGCTGTCATATCATGTCGTGAATGGTAGTGAAAAATTGAGTCGTATCCACATAGCCCTGATGTCTCATTTTCAAGTATATTTCCAATTACCTTTTGTAACTTACAGTTAAGAAAGAAAGAGAGAATTGCATTTATGTAGCGTTTTTCAAGATCTTAGGATGTCCCAAAACGCTTTACAGCCAATGAAGTGCTTTTGAAGTGTAGCCACTGCTGCAGGAGACGTAGCAGCCAAATTGTGCACAGCAAGCTCTTACGAATAACAATGTGATAATGACCAGATAATCTCCTTTGGTGCTGTTGACTGAGATAAATATTTGTCAGAGCACTGGGTTAATTCTGCTGCTCTGCTTCGATATGTTTCAGTGGGAGCTTTTACGTTCACCTTAGAGAACAGACGGGGCCTCGGTTTATCGTCACATCCAAAAAACGTCCCTTCCGACAATGCAATGCTCCCTCAATACTGCCTCTTCAACACTGCAGCGATCCCTCAGTACTGCATTGCAGTGTTAGCCTCGATTTTTGTGTTCAATTCGCTGGAGTGGGACTTCAACCCACAACCTTCTGACTTTGAGTTGAGAGTGCTATGACCTGAGCCGACTGAATCTGATTCCACCAGACTTTCAGAGATCATTCCAGATCATAAAAACTCACTGTGTGACCAAAGTTCTCTTTCTGCTCTCTGTTTCTTTCACCGATTAATTTTTTCTGTGTCCTTTTTGGTAATGACAAGGCAAGTAGTGGAAACAGTTTCTCCATGCTTACTGTATCAAAACCCCTCATCATTTTGAACACTATTCAAATCTCCCACTAAACCTCTCTGCTATAAGGAGAACAATCAGAGCATTTCTTGTCTCCCCACCCCCCACTCCCTAATTAACTGAAATCCCTCATCCCTGGTGTCATTACGGTAAATTCTCCCCACACAAGTGGCGGACAATGACCACCTCCAACAAGAGGGAATCTAACCTCTTCCACTTGACAGTCAATGGCATTTCTACCACCGAGACCTGGGAAGGCTGAGTCATTGAATATATTTAGGGTGGAGAGAGACACATTTTTGAAGGATAAGGGAGTCAAGAGTTATTTGGAGCAGAAAATGAAGTGATGTTGAGACCAAGATCAGTTCAGCCAGGATTTCATTGAATGGCGGAGCAGGCTCGAGGGGCCAAATGACCGACTCCTGCTCCTACATCTTATATTCTTATGAATCCTCCAACATCAAAATCCTAGGAGTCGCCATTGAACAGAGACTCACTGGACCAGCCACATAAATGCCGTGGCTACTACAGCAGGTCAGAGGCTGGGAATTCTGCGGTGAGTAACTCCCCTGCTGACTCCCCAAATTATCTCAAACACCTATAAGGCACAAGTCAAAAGTGTAATGCATTATTATCTGTAGACATAGGGATGACATGTGGGCAAGAACCTACTAATTACACTAACATTATTAAACATTTCTCTATATTAAGGACAAGTACATATATTACGAATAACTGCCTGCAAAATAAGTAGGTTCTAAGGGGCCTTATTCAGTTCAATATTAGAACCTGTGAATGAACATTAATGGACTGATAATCTGTAAAGACAGATCTGATGGCAAATAAATTCAATCGGAATTTCGGAACTGATAGCGCCTGTTTTACAACACCGCCCGAGAGTAATTTCGAGGCACTTTTGTTTGCAGCGTTTGTTTCTTTAAAATGTCTGTGTGACTGGTCTTGTCTCTTTATAAAGCCTATGTTTCTGGTCCTTCTATTTAAAAAGCCTGTGTGACTGGTGCTGTCTCTTTAAAATGTCTGTGTGACTGGTCCTGTCTCTCTCAAAATCCTGTGTTTCTGGTCCTGTCTATTTAAAAAGCCTGTGGGACTGGTCCTGTCTCTTTAAAAAGCCTGTGTGACTGCTCCTGTCTCTTTAAAAAGCCTGTTTGTCTGGTCCTGTCTCTTTAAAAAGCCTGTGCTTCTGGTCTTGTCTATTTAAAAAGCCTGTGTGACTGGTCCAGTCTCTTTATAAAGCCTGTGTGACTGGTCCTGTCTCTTTATAAAGCCTGTGTGACTGGTCCTGTCTCTTTATAAAGCCTGTGTGACTGGTCCTGTCTCTTTAAAAAGCCTGTGTGACTGTTCCTGTCATTTTCAAAAGACCGTTTGACTGGTTCGGTCTCTTTATAAAGCCTGTGTGTCTGGTCCTGTCTCTTCATAAATACTGTGTGACTGGTCCTGTCTCTTTATAAAGCCTGTGTGACCGGGTCCTGTCTCTTTATAAAGCATGTGAGTCTGGTCCTGCCTCTTTATAAAGCCTGTGTGACTGGCCTTTCTCTTTATAAAGCCTGTGTAACTGGTCCTGTCTCTTTATAAAGCCTGTATGACTTGTCCTGTCTCTTTAAAAAGCCTATGTGATTGGTCCTGTCTCTTTAAAATGTCGGTGTGACTGGCCTGTCAATTTTAAAAGACTGTGTGACTGGTTCTGTCTCTTTAAAAAGCCTGTGTGTCTGGTCCTGTCTCTTTATAAAGCCTTTGTGACTGATCCTGTCTCTTTATAAAGCCTGTGTGACTGGTCCTGTCTGTATAACAAGATTGTGAGACTGGTCCTGTCTCTATAATAAGACTGTGTGACTGGTCCTGTCTCTTTATAAAGCCTGTGTCTAGGGACCTGTCTCTTTATAAAGCCTGTGTGTCTGGTCCTGTCTCTTTATAAAGCCTGTGTGTCTGGTCCTGTCTCTTTATAAAGCCTGTGCGTCTGGTCCTGTCTCTTTATAAAGCCTGTGTGTCTGGTCCTGTCTCTATATAGAGCCTGTGTGTCGGGTTCTGTCTCTTTATAAAGCCTGTTTGAATGATCCTGCCTCTTTAAGAAGCCAGTCTGGCTGGTCCAGTCTCTTTAAAAAGCCTGCGTGATTGGTCCTGTCAATTTGAAAAGACTGTGTGACTGGTCCTGTCTCTTTATAAAGCCTGTGTGTATGGCCCTGTCTTTTTATAAACACTGTGTGACTGGTCCTGTCTCTTTATAAAGCTGGTGTATCTGGTCCTGTCTCTTTATAAAGCCTGTGTGACTCGTCCTGTCTCTTTATAAAGCCAGTGTGACTGGTCCTGTCTCTTTATAGAGCCTGTGTGACGGGTTCTGTCTCTTTACAAAGCCTGTGTGACTGGCCCTGCCTCTTTTAAAACCAGTGTGGCTGGTCCTGTCTCTTTATAAAGCCTGTGTGACTGGTCGTGTCTCTTTAACAAGCCTGTGTGACTGGTCCTGTCTCTTTAAAATGTCTGTGTGACTTGTCCTATCTCTTGAAAAAGCCTGTGTGATTGGTCCTGTCTCTTTAAAATGTCGGGGTGATTGGTCCTGTCAATTTCAAAAGACTGTGTGACTGGTTCGGTCTCTTTATAAAGCCTGTGTGTCTGGTCCTGTCTCTTTATAAAGCCTGTGTGACTGGTCCTGTCTGTTTAAAAAGCCTGTGTGCCTGGTCCTGTCTCTTTACAAAGCTTGTGTGATTGGTCCTGTCTCTTTATAAAGCCTGTTTGATTGGTCCTGTCTCTTTACAAAGCCTGTGTGACTGGACTTGTCTCTTTATAAAGCCTGTTTGATTGGTCCTGTCTCTTTATAAAGACCGTGTGACTGGTCCTGTCTCTTTAAAAAGCCTGAGTCTAGGGTCCTGTCTCTTTATAAAGCCTGTGTGTCTGGTCCTGTCTCTTTATAAAGCCTGTGTGTCTGGTTCTGTCTCTTTATAAAGCCTGTGTGACTGGTCCTGTCTCTTTATAGAGCCGGTGTGACGGGTTCTGTCTCTTTATAAAGCCTGTTTGACTAGTCCTGCCTCTTTAAAAAGCCAGTCTGGCTGGTCCAGTCTCTTTATAAAGCCTGTTTGACTAGTCCTGCCTCTTTAAAAAGCCAGTCTGGCTGGTCCAGTCTCTTTATAAAGCCTGTGTGACTGGTCCTGTATCTTTACAAAGCCTGTGTGACTGGTCCTGCCTCTTTATAAAGCCTGTGTGACTGGTCCTGTCCCTTTATAAAGCCTGTGTGACTGGTCCTGTCTGTATAAAAAGACTGTGTGACTGGTCCTGTCTCTTTAAAAAGACTGTGTGACTGGTCCTGTCTCTATATAAAGCCTGTGTATCTGGGCCTGTCCCTTTACAAAACCTGTGACTGATCCTGTCTCTTTAGAAAGCCTGTGTGACAGGCCCTGTCACTTTAAAATGTCTGTGTGACTGGTCTTTTCTCTTTAAAAAGACTGTGTGACTGGTCCTGTCCCATAAAAGACTGTATGACTGTTCCTGTCACTTTATAAAGCCTGTGTGACTGGTCATGTCTCTTTCAAAAGACTGTGTGACTGGTCCTGTCTCTTTAAAAACACTGTGAAAATGTTCCTGTCTCGCTAAAATGCCTGTGTGACTGCTCTTGGCTCTTTAAAAAGACTGTGTGATGGGTCCTGTCTCTATAAAAAGACTGTGTGACTCGTCCTTTTTCCATAAAAAGACTGTGTGACTGGTCCTGTCTCTTCAAAAAAACCTGTGTGACTAGTCTTGTCCCCTTAAAAAGCTTGTGTGAGTGCTTCTGTGTCACTGGCTGTGGCTCTGCCCTCTTGTTTAGGTGTTCATTGAATTTAATCTTCTTAATTGGATAATATTCAATGATTTTGTTATTCACTGATGAACCCAGGTGAGGCCTGTGATCAGAGCGGGGCGGCAGCACAGCTTGGCCCACCCATTCTATGATTCTATGATGCTATGGTTGCTACTGCCTATACATTCTCAATTTGCCTATCCATCAAAAGGCGTCTGATAAAGTACCACACAGTACCAACATTGAAGCCAATGGGATTAAAAGTTCAGTGTCAACATGTCTTGTAAATTGGATAAGCGACAGAAATCAGAGAGTAGGGTTAAATTAAATAAAAACAGTAAAATGCTGGAAACACTCAGCAGGTCAGGCAGCATGGAGTGAGAGAGAAATAGAGTCAACATTTCGGGTCGAACCCTTCGTCAGAACTGGAAAATGTTAGTGAAGATAGATTTTAAGCAGGGGCAGGGAGGAGGGTCGGAAAGAACAAAGGGAATGTCGGTGATAGGATGGAAGGCAGGAGTGATTGACTGACAAAAGGGATGATGGTGCTAGGAAAAAGGAAAGGTAATGGGACAAGATAAGATACAAAATATAGCTCTAGACGCTGTGCAAATGATGATTGCAGCAACATTAAAAGCTACCATGTGAGCAAACAAGAGAAATAAATATAAAGAAATACAGGGTCCGCTTTAGAGTGTGAAATTGTTGAAATCGATGTTAAGTCCAGAAGGCTGTAAAGTGCCGAATAGAAAGAGGAGGTGCTGTTCCTTGAGCTTAAGTTGAACATCATTGGAATCGTGTAAGAGTCCGAGGATGGAGAGATCAGGGTGGGCGTGGAGCGGTGAATTAATGTGGCAGGCGACAGGAAGCTCGGGGTCACCCTTACGGACTGAACGGAGATGTTCGGCAAAGCAGTCACCCAATCTGTGTTTGGTCTCCCCAATGTAGAGGAGACCGCATCGTGAGCAGTGAATACCGAAAACTAAATTGTAAGAAGTACTATTAAATCGCTGCTTACACTGGAGGAATGTATAGGGCCCTGGACAGTTGGAGGGAGGAGATAAAAGGGCAGGTATTGCATCACCTGCGCTTTCATGGGAAGGTGCCCGGCAAAGGGGAAGGGGTGTTGTGTGTGATAGAGGAGTGGACCAGGGTGTCATGGGGGGTGTGGTCCCTTCGGAATGCCGAAAGGGGATGTGAGGGGAAGATGTGTTTGGTGGTGGAATCACGCTGGAGGTGGCGGAAATGGAGGAGGATGATCCGCAGAATGTGCAGCCTGGTGGGGTGAAAGCTGAGGGGAAGGGTCGCTCTGTCGTGCTTGTGGGAGGGAGGGGAAGGGGTGAGAGCAGAAGTGTGGGAAATGGACCGCTCACGGTCAAGGGCTGTGTCAACCACAGTAAGCTCAAGTAACAGCACCTCATCATTCTATTAGGCACTTTGCAGCCTTCTGGACTTAACATCGACTTCAACAATTTCAGACTATAAATTGGCCCCTGTATTTCTTTATATAGATTTTTTTCTTTTGTTTCCTCACAAGAAATCTGCTAATGTTGCAGCCAGTATCATTCACACATCATCTAGAGCCTCCTTTTGTTTCCTAACTTTTCCCATTTCCTTTCCTTTTGCCTTACACAATCATCCCTTTTGTAGGTCAATCTCTCCTGTCTTCCATCCGATCACAGACCTCCCCTTTGTTCCTTCTGCCCCTCCTCCCTGCCACTGCTTAAAATATCTCTTCCTTAACTTTTTCCAGTTCTGTCGAAAGGTTCAGCGTGAAACGTTGATCCTGTTTCTCATTCGATGCAGACTGACCTGCTGAGTGTTTCCAGCATTTTCTATTGTTTTCAGATTTCCAACATCTGCAGTATTTTGCTATTGTAATAGTGGCAAATGGTTGTTTTTCAGTAGCTGGGAAGGATACAGTGGTGTCCACCAGGGGTGCATGTTCGGACCACGGGTCTGTTATCTACATCAATGACAAAGATTTGGATACACACCACAGAATTTCAAAGTTTGCAGATGTCAGGAAATGCATAAATGTTAATAAACGGTGAGAAGGGCAGTAAAATACTTCAGGAGGGCACAGACAGTCTTGTGAAACGGGCAGAATAATGACAGATACAATTAAACACAGAGAAGGGTGAAGTGATACATTTTGGCAGGAATTATGAGCAGCGGCAATATAAACTAAACTGCACAATTTTAAAGCGAGTGCACGATCAGAGAGACCTGGGGTGTACTTATTCCAATCTTTGAGGGTGGCAGGACAATTTGCGACATCTGTTCATAAATGCAGGCCTTGGCTTTACAAACTGAGGCAAAGATAACAAAATTCTGGAAGAAAGGCTAACCTTTTCTAAATCACTAGTTAGGCCCCTGCTTTAATATTGTGTCCAGTTCTAAGAAACACACTTTAGCCAACAGTTCAAGGATTGGAGAAGGTGTCGAGGAGATTTACCCGAATGGTACCAAGGATATGGGATTTCAGTTACCAGGAGAGACTGGAGAAGCTGGGATTGTTCTTTTTTAGAGCAGCGAAGGTTAAGAATCATAGACCTTTACAGCACAGATGGAGGCCAATCAACCCATCGTGTTCACGATGGCTGCAAAAGAGCTATCCAGCCTAATGCCACTTTCTAGCTCTTGTTCCATAGCTTTGCAGCTGACAGCCCTTCAAGTGCATATCCAGGTACTATCCAATCTTCCTCTTAACTAAAATTCTCCAGTCCTGGCAACAATGTCGTAAATCTCCTCTGTAGCCTCTCCAGTGGAATCACATCGTTCCTGTAATGTGATGACCAGAACTGTAATGAATACTCTAGCTATTACCTAACTGGTGTTTTATTCAATTCTTGCATAACCTCCCTTCTGTTATGTTCTATGCATCGGTTAATAAAGCAAAGTATCCAGTATACATTCTTACCCACCCTGTTTAAATGGTCTGCTACTTTCAGAGATCTGTGGAGATGCGCTTCAAGGTCCCTCTGTTCCTTTACACTTCTCAGTATCCTACCATTTATTGTTGATTATCTTGTGCTATTAGCCCTCCCCAAATGTATTACCTCTCACATATCCAAATTGAATTCCATTTGCCAAGTTTCTGCCCACCTGACCAGACCAATGATATCTTCCTGCCGGCTACAGCTTTCTTCCACACTATCAACAACACAGCCAATTTTTGTATTATCTGCAAACTTCTTAAAGGTGCGCCCTACATTGAAGTCTAAATCATTGATATATAACACAAAAAGTATGGGAGCCAGTACTGAGCTTTGTGTAACTCAACTGGAAACAGCCTTCGAGTCACAAAATCACCCGTCTACCATTACCCTTTGATTCCTGCCAATGAGCCAATATTTGTACCCAACTTGCCACATTCCTTTGGATGCCATGGTCTTTTATATTTTTGACCAACCTGTCATTCGGGCTCTTGTCAAAGGCCTTGCTAATATCTATACAGACTATGGCAAATAGAATGCCCTCATCGACCCTCCTCGTTACTTCCTCGAAAAATTCAATCAAGTTACTCAACAAGACCTTCCCTTAACAAATCCATACTGACAGTCCTTGATTGTACCATGCCTTTCTAAATGCCGATTTATACTGACTGTCAGGTATTTCCAATAATTTTTCCTGCACCGAATCCAGGCTGACTGGACTGTAATTGGTCTATCCCTTTCTCCCGTTTTAAACCACTGTAGAGAGTAAGAATTACTCCATTCCTCTGGCGGCATGCCAGTAGCCACAGAGGATTAGAAAATAATGGTCTGACCCTAAACTGTTTCATCTGTTGCCGGTCTTAACAGTCTGTGATACATTTCACCCGGGCCTGGAAATTATCTACTTTCAAAGCTGGTAAGCTGTTTTACATTTCTTCTTTCACTATATTTATATCATCTAATATTTCAGACTCCTCCTCCTTAACAACAATGTCAGCATTAGCCCTTCTGCTGTGAAGTCAGATGCAATGTATTTATTAAGGATGAATCCCACGACTCCTGCCTCCACCTTTTTGGTCTCTAATAGGCCGTAATCTGTCTTCAGTTATCTTCATGATCTTTATTCATTGGTAAAACATCTCTGGGTTTTCCATGATTTTACTTGTCAATATCTTTGATGCCCTCTCTGTGCTTTCCTAATTTCATTATTTAATTGAAACCCTGCGATCTCTGTACTCCTCTGGGCTTTCTGTCTTATTTTGCTCCTGGATACAGTCAAACTCTTCCCTTTCCCCCTTATCCTGCCCTGTATGCCTCGTGACATCCAGGGGACTCTGGATTTGGGAGGCCCACCCTGTTGCCATGAACCCTCACTAACTCCTCGTTGAATGCCTCCCACTGCTCAGGCACTGATTTCCCGTCAAGTAGCAGTTTCCAGTTCACTTTTGCTAATCACATCTCAGCTTAGTAAAATTATCCTTTCCCCAACTGAGAACCTTTTTCCTCGTCTATCCTTGTCCTTTTTCATAAAGAGAGATTCAATAAAGATGTTAAATATCATGAAGGGTTTTGATAGAGTAAGTAAGTCTGTTTCCAGTGGAAGAATGGTGGGTAAACAGAGGACACAGAATAAAAATATTTGGAAAGGAACCACAGGAGAGATGAGAAGAACTTTCTTTACGCAGTGAGTTGTTGTGATCTGAAATGCACTGTCTGAGAACGTGATAGAAGCAAATTCAGCAGCAACCTTTGAAAGGGAATTTGATATTTAGTTGAAGGGAAAGTGATTTACAGGGCTCTGGCTAAAGAGTAGGACTAATTAGATAGCACATTCAAAGTGACAGCATGGACACGATGGGTCGAATGGCCTCTTTCTGTGCTGTACTATTCTAAGATACTACGAGCAAGAGACAGAGAGAGACAAGAGAGAGATAGATAGAGTGAAGGATAGAAGTAAAAAATAGAGACAAAGACTGGGAGAGGTAGAGAGGGAAAGAAATTAAATTTTAAAGGGGAATTGGATAAATACTTGAAGGGGAGCACTTTGCAGGACTATGGGGAAAAGAGCATGGAATGGGACTAATTGGAGGGGTGAGGCCATTGTTGGCGTTGAACACATGGATTAGAATATTAAAATCGAGCTATTGCCGGATCGGGAACCAATGTAGATCAGTGATCACAGGGGTGATGGGTGAACGGGACTTATGCTAGTTAGGATATGGGCAGCAGAGTTTTGGATGAGCCCTAGCTTATGGATGCTTGTAACTGGGTGGCCGGTTAGTGGAGCATTGGAATAGTCGAGTCAGGATTTAACACAGGCACACATGAGGGTTTATGCAGTGGAAGCGCGGAGACAGATGATATTATGGAGGTGGTAGTTGGCTGGTCTGGTGATTCATAGGATATCAAGTCGGAGCTCATCTCAGCTTCAAAGAGAATGGCAAGGTTGCGAACTGTCTGGTTCACCCTCAGACATTGGCCAGGGAAGGGGACTGAGTTGGTAGATAGAGGAAGGAGTTTATGGCGAGGACCGAAGAAAATGGCTTCTTTCTTCCCAAGATTTAAATGACAAAACAGTAATTCAGTAAAACATGGTTTACAGATCAAATTGCTGGATATGGAGAATTACCAGGGAGACCAACAGCAGCAAAGATGAGAGAGTAGCTTACAAGACCAGTAAGACAGTTGGCAAAGCTTTATAGAGTTAATAGCTGAATTCGGAGACTTACCTGGAATAATAGTCGCAGCAAGGAGAGAGTGTAAATGACATGAACTTTAATACAGTAAAATATGGTTAATAGAATAGCTGGATAGAGAGACTTACCAGGAACAACAAAAGAAGCAAGGAGTGGATAGTAAATATATTGAATAACCTTAAGTGCCAACTGTATCCGAAATTCTAATGGTAGTCCATCAGAATATGCAACAAGGATGTCAAACTCCCAAATAAAACTCCTGCCGATTGTTGTAACATTCCAATTTACTGCTCTCAGATTCTGACCCATTGTTGCAACATTCCAATATACTATTCTCAGATTCCGAGTCCCTCTCTGTGGAGCAGCGTGCTGATCACTGTTAGCGCTGGAGGTAATGCTCTCACTGGCACTATAGGATAACACATTGTAAGGAGACCCTTATTAATAGAAGAGGGAAACCATGCACTGATAAAATTTGAGTCCACAGAGATTGGCATTCATTGCAGTCACTGAACAAACACCTTGAGTTAGCCCTTGGAGACTAACATTAATTACAATCACTGAACAAACAGCTTCAATTAACCCCTGTCCATCCCGCAATTCTTATACCACAGCAAAGTAGAACATTTCCCTGGCCCTGATGGGATGTATGAGAGTTGATGAGGGAAGGAACGGTGGAAATTGCGCAGGATCCGGCCAGAGTCTTTGAAGCCTCCTTGGATATGGGAGTGGTGCCAGAGGAATGGAGTGTTGCAAATGTTGCACCTTGTTAAAAAAGGAGTGCGATAAACGCTTTTACTACAGGCCACTCCCCCTTACATCGGTGGTGGGGAGCCTTCTAGAGGCCATACTCCTGGAGAAAATTAAATGACACTTGGAAAACTCATAGGATAATAAATGACAACCAACATAGATATGTTAACAGAGATGTGTCTGGCAAACCTGATTGAGTTATTTGATGAAGTAATGGAAATGGATGAAGGGTGTAGCGTGGTTGTTGTTGTGTATAAGGAATTTAAAAATGGGGTTGATAATGTGCCATTGAATAAATTTGTTAGGACCAAAGGGGAAATGGTAGCGCTGATCTGACATTGGCTAATGGACTGAAAACAAGAGCAGTGGTGAAAAGCTCTTGTTCAGACTGGGAGGAAGTACACTGTTGCACCCTCCTGGCGTCGCTATTCGTCCACTGCTCTTTTTGATATATATTAATGATATAGACATATATATATATATAAGAGCATAATTTGAACATTTGCCGATGAAACTGAGGGGATCGAATTAGGCTTCAGGAGGGCATAGATAGACTGGTGAAATTAGCAAACTGATTAAAGGTGTCACTGACAGCGCTAGTAAATGGCACTGACTCATCAGTAACCTGCTCACTGCAGCTGACTTTGCATTCCACCAGGACCACTGGGCTCCATGTCATTACAAACATGGACAAAGAGCTGAATTTCAGAGGCGAATTTAGAGTGGCTGCCCTCGACATTAAGCCATAATTTGAATGAATGTCGCATTAAGGAGCCCTCCTAAAACTGAAGTCAGTGGGAATCACGGGGAAATCTCTCCACTGGCTGGAGTCATACATATCAAAAAGGAAGATGGTTGTGATTGTTGGTGGTCAATAATCTCAGCCCCTGGACATCACTGCTGGAGTTCCTCAGGGCATTGTTCTCGTCCAACCATCTTCAGCTGCTTCATTAATGATCTTCCTTCCATCATCAGGTCAGAAGTGGGGATGTTTGCTGATGACTGCACAGTGTTTAGTTCCATTCGGAAATCCTTAGATGATGAAGCATTCCATGCCCGCATGCAACAAGACCTGGCCGAATTTCAGGCTTGTGCTGAAAGGTGGCAAGTGACACAAACATCGCACAAGTGCCAGGCAATGACTACCTCTAACAAGCGAGAGTCTAGCGACTGCCACTTGACAATCAATGCCATCATCATCGCCAATTCCACCTCCATCAATATACTGGTGGTCACCATTCACCAGAAAATTAACAGGACCAGCTGCATAAGTATTGTGGCTACAAGAGCAGGACAGATGTTGGTATTCTGAAGCGAGTGTCTCAGCTCCTGCCTCCCCAAATACTTTCCAACATCTACAAGGCACAAGTAAGGAGTGTGTTGGAATACTCTCCACTTGCCTGAAAGAGATCAGCTCCAACAACACTCAAGAAGCTCGATGCCATTCAGGACAAAGCAGCCCACTTCCTCGGCACCCCATCCATCCACCACCTTAAACGTCCACTCCGTCCGCCACCAGCCTATCGTGGCTGCAGTGTTTACCATCTAAAATAAGCACTGCAGCAACTCGCTCAGGTTTCTTCCCAGCACTTCACAAATCCGTGAACTCTTCCACCTAGAAGGACAAGGGCAGGAGTCGCATATGAACCCCAGCAACTACAAGTTCCCCTCCAACGCACATGCCATCTTGACTTGGAAAAATATTGCCGTTTCTTCATCATCGCTCGGTCAGAATTCTGCAAATCCCTCTAACAGCACTGTGGGAGTACCTTCATGGACTGGAGCTGTTCAAGAATGATGCTCACCACAAGCTTCCAAATGGCAAAGAGGGATAGGCAATCAATGCTGGCCATGCCAGCGGTGGCCACATCCCATGAAGGATTTAAAATAATTTAAAAATGTCAGAAGGCTGATTAAAATTAATGTAGAGGAGTGAGAAAGATAAACCTGGGGGGAAAATTAGGAGAGGCAATATAAACTAAACTGTACAATTTTAAAGGGGGTGCAGGAAAAGAGAGACATGGAAGTTTACATACACAAGCCTTTGAAGATGGCAGGACAAGGTGATACGTTTTTAATAAAGCGCATTGGCTCCTTAGTATTCTAAACCGAGGCAGACAACAATAGCAACAAAGTTATGCTGAATCTTTATAAATCACTGGTTAGGCCCCGGCTGGAGTATTGTGTTCAATTCTGGTCACGATGGAGACTTGCCATGGCGCCTCCCACGGTTCAATAGCAACACACAGCACTGACCCGTGAAGGAACTGCCTGAGGAACCCAGAGAGCAGCGAGACACACAACATTCCGGTGTAAACAGACAGAGAATATTAATAACAGGATTGATAAAACCAAACAGTTTACCTGGGTTTAAATCTTAAGAATGTGAAGCGTGGAGAATGGCAACCATTTAAGTTTAAACTGCTGCCCCGGCAGTTACAGCACGATTAGATACAGAATAAGTTCCATCTACACTGTCCCAACAAATACTCACAGGGCAGGTACAGCACGCGATAGATGCAGTGTAAAGCTGCCACTACAATATCCCGTCAAACACTCCCAAGGCAGGTACAACACGGGTTAGATACAGAGTAAAGCTCCCTCTACACTGTCCCATCAAACACCCACAGGGCAGGTACAGCACAGGTTAGATACAGAGTAAATTTCCCTCCACACTGTCCCATCAAACACTCCCAGCACAGGTACTGCACAGATTGGATACAGAGAAAATCTCCCTCTCCACACTCCCATCAAACACTCCCAGGGCGGGTACAGCACAGGTTAGATACAGAGTAAAGCTCCCACTACACTGTCCCATCAAACACTCCCAGGGCAGGTACAGCACGGGTTAGATACAGATTAAAGCTCCCATTACACTGTCCCATCAAACACTCCCAGGGCGGGTACAGCACATGTTAGATACAGATTAAAGCTCCCACTACACTGTCCCATCAAACACTCCCAGGGCGTGTACAGCACATGTTAGATACAGAGTAAAACCTACAGTACACTGTCCTATCAAAAGCTCCCAGGGCAGGTACAGCACAGATTAGATACAGAGTAATGCTCCCTCTACACTCTCACATCAAGCACTCCCAGCGTAGGTAAGGCACAGATTAGATAGAGAGTAAAACTCGCTCTACACTCTCCCATCTAACACTCCCAGGGCAGGTACAGCACGTGTTAGATACAGAGTAAAGCTCCCTCTACACTGTCCCATCAAACGCTCCCAGGGCAGGTACAGCACGGGTTAGATACAGAGTATAGCTCCCTCTACACTGTCCCATCAAACACTCCCAGGGCAGGTACAGCACGGGTTAGATACAGAGTATTGCTCCCTCGACACTGTGCCATCCTCTGAGTGGGGCTCAGTACCACTGCCGATATGAGGTCGGGTAACACAGCAGGCCGGGGATGGGTCATGGGCTTTTCCTACTCTGTGTGTGGGGATCAATACCACACCGGGTGTGTGATCAGGTAAACTCAGCACAGAACGGGGATGGAGCCTGTGCCTTTCCCAATGGTCACTGCATCCCCTCTCTCAGTGAAGCCGCTCCCTGGGATGCTCTGCTCAAGTCTCTGATATGGATCAGTTTTGAGATATCAATTCCTGTTTCTGTCGTCCCAGTGTATTTAAAGTAATCAATTTTCTTCCTGGAACAACTCATTTGATTTTCCAACAAATGGCTTCTGTTTTGCTGTCAACAGCTCAGCTCTGTGCTATTATTGGAGATAAAAAAAGTGTGATCACACCCAGTATTTAAGCACATTCTGTCAAAGGATAATTAACTGCTCAAATGACCACAGCACATCGGAATTTACAGAACAAAGAGAGAGTCACATCTCCTTCTGTCTATAATCTGCTACGCACTCTTGTTTGTCTGCTATCATCTCTTTCTTCACTATCTCTGTCACCCCCCTCTCTCCCTATCTATATCTAATAAACGTGCCTATCTCTCTATTTCCATCTATTTCTCTTCTATCCCTATAACCCTCCCTCTCGCCCGATCTGTATCTAATAATCTCTCCTCTCTCGATCAGCATCCGTCTCTCTATATCTGTCATCCCTCTCTCTTCCTATCTATATCTAATAATATTTCTTCTCTCTAGACCTATCTATATCTCCTCTATCCCTATCACACTTCTACTTATCTATATCTAATAATCTCTCCTCTCTCGATCACCATCCATCGCTCCTCTATATCTGTCAACCGATCTCTCTCCCTATCTAGTAAGATTATAAGCACATAAGGACATACAAAATAAGAGCAGGAGTAGGCCATACGGCCAGTCGAGCCTTCTTCACCATTCAATAAGGTCATGGCAGATCATCGACCACAACTCCACTCTACCGCCCGACCTTCATGTCCATTGATTCCGCTAGTATTTAAAAATCAAACTATCTCAGCCTTGAATATACTCAGAGGCCCAGCATCAGCCCACTGGGGCAGAACATTCCAAAGATTCACAACCCTCTGAGTGAGATATTCCTCCTCATCTCGATCTTAAATGGTCTGCTCCTTATCCTGAGACTATGCCCGCTACTTCTAGACACTCCAGCCAGGGGATGCAACGTCTCAGCGCCTAACCCTTTCATTCCTTTCAGAATCCTCTATATTTCAATGAGATCACCTCTCATTCTTCTACACTCCAGAGAGTATCGGCCCATTCTACACAATCTCTCGTCATAGAACAGCCCTCTCATCCCAGGATCTCTCCGCTCTCTATCACCATCTATCTCTCCTCTATCTCTGTCAACCTATTTCTCTCTTTCTATATCTAATAATCTCTCCTCTCTGTCTCTCCATATATCTCTCTCTGTTTCTGTCAATCTGTCCCTCATCCTCACTCTGTCTGTCGCACCCTCTCTCTCTCTCTGTTGCACCCTCTCTCTCTGTTGTCTGTCTCTCTCTCAGTCTCTATTACTCTTTCTCAGACTCTTTGATTCTAACTCTCTGTCTGTCTCTCTAACTTTCCGTTTCTCTCCGTCTCTCTCACTGTCTCTTCCTCTCTCTGTCGCTGCCTCTTTCTCTGCTTCTCCCTCTCTCTCTGTCTCTCTGGGTCTTTCTCTCTTTGTCTCTCTTTCTTTAGCTCTCTCTCTCTGTCCATCTGACTATCGGTCTCTCTGACTATCTCTCTCTCTCTCTCTCTATCGCTATCTCTCTCTCTCTCCCTCTGTCCCTCTCTGTCTCTGGTAGTCTATTCCTCAGCACATAATCTCTGTTTATATGTCTGTATCTGTCTCGTTTTGTCTCTCCATCTCACTTTCATTCTTGTCTCGGATTCTGGCTCTCTCAGCAGCTCTGTGTCGCTCGATCTTGTCTGCCCAGTCCTCTTTAGCTCTGCCTACCTCTAACATTATTTCTATTCCTCTCTCTTACAGTCTGTCTATGTCACTCTCCGGTTTTCACTCTCATTATGCGTCTCTCTTTCCCTCTGTCTCTTTCCACCTGTATCTCGGTCGGTATCTCCCCATCTCTCCTTGTCTTCCCATCTCTATGTCTCTCCTTCTCTGTCTCTCTTTATCTCGATCTTTCGCTCCCCAATCCTCTCTTTCTCTCAACCTCCCCTGTCTCTCCCCATATCAGTCTGGCTCTGTTCACCTCTCTACCTCTCTCTCCCTGTCTCCTTCACTCTCTCAGTCCCACTCTTTATTCCTCTATCGCTCTTTATCTATTACTTTATCTATGTCTCGCACACTGCGTATTTCCTCTTTTCACACCCCGGCTGCCTCTCTCTCCCATTCTCTATCTCACTCTCCCTATTGTCATAGTGAAGGAGGAGATAGTTGAGATATTGGATGGGATAAAAATTGCCAAACAGGAGCGACTAGGAAGGCTGACTGTACTTAAAGCAGATAAGTCACCAGGACTGGACGGGACACATTATAGGAAGCTGAGGGAAATAAAGGTGGAAATTGCGGAAGTACTGTGGCCATAATCTTTCAATCCTCCTGGGATACATGGGTGGTGCCAGACGGCTGGAGATTTGCAAATGTTACACCCGTGTTCAAAAAAGGGTGTAAGGATAAAGCAGCAACTACAGGCCAGTCAGTTTAATCCCGGTAGTGGGAAAGATTTCAGAAACAGTAAACAGGGATAAAATGAACAATCACTTTCACAAGTGTGGATTAATTAAGGGAAGCCAGCACGGATTTGTTAAAAACATTTTGTGTTTAACCAACTTGATTGAAATTTCTGATTAATTAACAGACAAGGATGATGAGGGCAATGCAGTTGACGTGGTGTACGTGGATTTCCTAAAGGCTTTGATGAAGGGTGCAAGTGTAAACCCAGCAATTAAAGGCATGTCAGTTTAATCTCGGTAGTGGGGAAGCTTTTAGGAACAATAAACAGGAATATAATGAACAGTCACTTGGACAAGTGTAGATTAATTAAGGGAAGCCAGCACGGATTTTTTAAAGACAAATCTTGCTAAACCAATGTGTTTGAATTTTCTGATGAAGTAAAAGACAGGGTTGATGAGGGCAATGCGGTTGACGTGGTGTACATGGATTTTGATAAGGTGCCACATAATAGGCTTGGCAGCAAATTTGAAGCCCATGGGCTAAAAGGGACAGCGGCAACAAGGATACAAATTTGGCAAAGTGACATGAAGCAGAGAATAGTGGTGAATGGCTGTTCTTCTGACTGGAGGTGTTCCCCAGGGGGTCGGTACTAGGACCACTGCTTTTCATGATAGGGAGAGAAAATATGCTGTCGGATTGGCAGACAGAGAGAAAAATGCTGTCGGATTGGCAGACAGAGAGAAAAGATGATGTCGGATTGGCAGACAGAGAGAAAAGATGCTGTCGGATTGGCAGTAGAGAGGGAAAAGATGCTGTCGGACTGTCAGAGAGAGAGAGAAAAGATGCTGTCGGATTGGCAGACAGAGAGAGAAAAGATGCTGTCGGATTGGCAGACAGTGAGAAAAGATGCTGTCGGATTGGCAGACAGAGAGAAAAGATGCTGTCGGATTGGCAGACAGAGAGAAAGGATGCTTTCGGATTGGCCGACAGAGAGAAAAGATGCTGTCGGATTGGCAGACAGAGGGAAAAGATTCTGTCGGATTGGCAGAGAGAGAGAGTAAAGCTGCTGTCAGATTGGCAGACAGAGAGAGAAAAGTTGCTGTCGGATTTGCAGACAGTGAGAGAAAAGATGCTGTCGAATTGGCAGACAGAGAGAGAAAAGATGCTGTCGAATTGGCAGACAGAGAGCGAAAAGATGCTGTCGAATTGGCAGACAGAGAGCGAAAAGATGCTGTCGGATTGGCAGACAGAGAGAGAAAAGATGCTGTCGGATTGGCAGACAGGGAGGGAAAAAATGCTGTCGGATTGGCAGACAGGGTGAGAAAAGATGCTGTCGGACTGGCAGACAGAGAGAGAAAAGATGTTCTCGGTTTGGCAGACAGGGAGAGAAAAGATGCTGTCTGATTGGCAGACAGGGAGTGTGTGAGAGGGAGCGAGACTGGGAGTGAGAGAGAGAGAGAGAGACTGGGAGTGAGAGAGAGATAGAGAGAGAGAAACTGGGAATGTAAGAGAGAAAGAGACTGGGAGTGTGTGAGAGAGAGAGAGACTGGGATTGAAAGAGAGAGAGAGAGAGATTGGGAGTCAGAGAGAGAGAGAGTCTGGGAATGTGAGAGAGAGAGAGAGACTGGGAGTGTGAGAGAGAGAGAGAGACTGGGAGTGGGAGTGTGAGAGAGAGAGAGAGAGAGAGAAAGGGAGACTGGGAGTGAGAGAGAGAGCGAGAGAGACTGGGAGTTTGAGAGAGAGAGAGTGTGTGTGTGAAGAGAGAGAGTGTGTGAGGGAGAGAGAGAGTGGGAGTGTGTGAGAGAGAGAGAGAGACTGGGAGTGGGAGTGTGAGAGAGAGAGAGAGAGAGAAAGGGAGACTGGGAGTGAGAGAGAGAGAGAGAGAGACTGGGAGTTTGAGAGAGAGAGAGTGTGTGTGTGAAGAGAGAGAGTGTGTGAGAGAGAGAGAGAGTGGGAGTGTGAGAGAGAGAGAGAGAGAGACAGCTTGGACCTGTGGGAGAGCAGCAGCGCGACCGGCGGCACTTAAAACCGGCGGGTTCAGCAGAGGCGGGACCAAATCAACAGCAGAGCAGAGAGGCCCACAGCCCCGAGACCGGAGAAGCAGCGGACCTGCGCGGGAGCAGCCCGAGGCGGGAGAGCTTAAAGGCTTGAGAGGGAGCAGTCAGAGGCACCGACCAATCCAGGTTCCGGGAGAGAGCTAGTGCAGTCGGGAGAGCAGGAGGCCAGTAACTGCTGGGGCAGTCGGGAGAGCAGGAGGCCAGTAACTGGTGAGTTTAAAAGCTCACCTTTCGCGGGCTTTTTCTTTCACAGCTGGTGCAGTCAGGAGAGCAGGAGGCCAGTAACTCTTATATAAGTGGAGCTGTTGCTAAACCCGAAACACTACAGTGTAGTGTCTCCCACCCTTCCACCTCCTCTAACCTTTTAGGGGTTAGGGGAAGTTGAAAAGGTAGGTTCAATTTATTTTATTTCAGGAGCCTAACCTAGGTGGAAAAGGTTCCAGGACAGGAGGCGGCCAGTATTGTATTCCATCTGCCAAATCTCTGCCCATTTACTTAGCCTGTCTATGTCCCCTTGCAGGTTTTTGGTATCCTCCTCACTCACTACTTTCCCTCCCATGTTAGTATCATTTGCAAACTTTGATATGTTACACTCAGTCCCCTCCTGAGAGAGAGAGAGATTGGGAGTGAGAGAGAGAGAGAGATTGGGAGTGTGAGAGAGAGAGATTGGGAGAGTGAGAGAGAGAGAGATTTGGACTGAGAGAGAGAGAGAGATTGGGAGTGTGAGAGAGAGAGAGATTAGGAGTGTGAGAGAGAGAGAGATTGGGAGTGTGAGAGAGAGAGGTTGGGAGTGTGAGAGAGAGAGAGAGATTGGGAGTGTGAGAGAGAGAGATTGGGAGTGTGAGAGAGAGAGAGATTGGGAGTGTGAGAGAGAGAGAGATTGGGAGTGTGAGAGAGAGAGAGATTGGGAGTGTGAGAGAGTGTGCCCGGTGGTGGCGAGGCTTTTTTGAGGGCATGTTTTTGTTGGAAGAGAGAGAGGGAGCGACTGGGGGGAAGAGAGAGAGTGAAGGAGAGAGAGAGAGGGAAGGAGTGAGAGGGAGAGAGAGAGAGAGCGAGGGAAGGAGAGAGAGAGAGAGAGAGGGAAGGAGAGAGAGAGAGGGAAGGAGAGAGAGAGAGAGAGAGATAGAAGGAGAGAGAGAGAGAGATGGAAGGAGAGAGAGTGGGAAGGAGAGAGAGTGAGAGGGAAGGAGAGAGAGAGGGAAGGAGAGAGAGAGAGGGAAGGAGAGAGAGAGGGAAAGAGAGAGAGGGAAGGAGAGAAAGAGAGGGGGAAGGCGAGAGAGAGGGGAAGGAGAGACAGGGGGAGGGAGAAAGAGACGGGGTGAGAGGGAAGGAGAGAGAGACGGGATGAGAGAGATAG
>NW_028225184.1:32316609-32334109 GCF_052327205.1 Somniosus microcephalus
GCAGTCGGGAGAGCAGGAGGCCAGTAACTGCTGGGGCAGTCGGGAGAGCAGGAGGCCAGTAACTGATGAGTTTAAAAGCTCACCTTTCGCGGGCTTTTTCTTTCACAGCTGGAATACTGTGGCCTTTTCAAGGCACCACACTTTTGGAAGGATGTCAAAGCCTGAGAGAGGTTACAAATGAGATGTTATAGAAAGGTACCAGGGATGAAAAACTTCAGTGAAGTGGTTAGACTAGAGAAACTGGGGTTGATCTCTTTGCTGCAGAACAGGTTAAGGGGAAATTTGGTAGAATTGTTCAAAATCATGAAGGCTTTTGCTAAAGTACATAAGGAGAAGTGGGTTCCAGTGGCAACACGGTCGGTACCCAGAGGACAGAGATTTTGTGGAAATTTGCAAGTTAACCAGAGACAATGTGAGGACAAAAATTATGTAGCACGTTGTTGTGTTATGCAGTGTACTGCCTGAACATGTGGTGGAAGCAGATTCAATAATACCTCTCAAAAGGGAATTGGATAAGTACTTCAATTGGGAAAATGTTGCAGATATATGGAGAAAGAGCAGTGGAGTGAATTTGCTTGCATAACTCTTTAAAGGAGCAAGCACTGGCACAATGGGCCAAATGGCCTCCCGCTCTGCTGTAAAATTCTATAATTCTGCGATTAATATTTCAATTCTGTACTTACAGCGAAAGTAATGGGCCCCGAATCACAGAATATTCTGGAAGGGCAGAGTATGAGTGTGATGCTAATCTCGAAGTAAATGCAAAACAGGACCAGATTGCCAATGCCAAGAAGGGCGCCGATTGCATTTAGCACCAGGCACAACGCCACCTTCGAAGAATAAACAAAAGATTACTAAAATAGCTGAGTTTGGTGATATATACACAAGGCTAAAATGTTGTCTGGATGGAAAATCAAATTGATGGCACCCATCTAAAGACATTAGTGAGTTCCAAAGTCCATACAAAACCCATTTATTGCAATAAAGTTGAATCACAGTAACTTACAGCACAAAAGAATGTCATTAGGTTCATGAAGTCTGTGCTGTCTCTTTGAAAGAGCTATCAAATGAGAGTAAAATGTTGCTATCTGAAAATAAAATTTTACTAGTTTGGCAGGGAATGTAATTGGCATAAAAGAGAAAGAGAAGAATTTGGTTTTATTTCGATCTAATTTGTAGAGGAAAAGGGCTTTCTATTTTGGATTTTGCAGAGCAATATGAGTAGTGTGATTAATGAGAAACTGCACTGATCAGGGGTAGAGTCTAAAGAACAAATAATTAAATCTCTTCTAGACAGTCACTAAGAACACATAGGAAAAAGAATAGGCCATACAGCTCCTCTAAACTGTTCCTGTCAGGGTTGCGAGTCACGGGGCCGTGTAGATACGGGGCCGTGCTGTCCGGGCGAGGCTGGTTCTGGACCCAAGTGCAGGCAGACGAGGCGAGAAGCAGGTATGCAGTCTTAATTAACAGTACTTTACCAGAATCACACATTACTAGATTCACACAAGGAAAACAGTAACAAACATAAGCACTCAAGAAAAGCTACCAAACTGCTGGTCATGATAGGAACTCATGACAAGCTTCCATGAGGCAACCCACTTGTCCAGACTGAGCTCGAGACAAGCTACCACATCGGCAACCGGCATGCCGAGATAAGAATCAAGACAAGCTACCACAGGGGAAATCGGCTTATCAATACAGAGCTCAAGACAAGCTACCACAGGGCAACATGCTTGTCCAAACTGAGCACCTAATCAAGACTGAGCAATTTGTCAGCACCTTGTCAAGACCGAGATCAAAAGGAAGAACCACAGACTTAAATACAAGCAACACCATGGCAACCAGCTTGTCAAGGCAAGCTGACACAGAGCAAAAGGCTAGTCGAGACTGAGCACCTAGGGAAGACAGGGAACCTTGTCAAGACTAAGTCCCTTGTCAGGACTGAGCACAAAGGGAAGAAACCACAGAACTTAAATACCAACAAAACCAGGTGAAACCAATGAACAGATAAAAGGCAGTTAACTAATAAACACAAGAGACTAGAAACAATTAACAAAGGGAAACCAACAAGTGACGGTGCCATCTAGAGGTTACTGAAGGAACTGACCGGCACCCTCACAGTTCCACCCTTCAATTAGATTATTTCTGCTATTTAGCTTAACTCCATCTACCCTTCTTTGTTCCAAAGAGCCTTAATACCCTTGCCTAGTAAAAATGAACTGAGAACAATTGTCTGGAATTACAACTGGGTCTAGTAGCTTAAAGGCATTAGGGCAGATCTTAAAACGGGTTGCCGACGCCTTTCACTGCCAATAAAGTTCAACTTTACTCCCACTGAGGGTATAACCGACAATATTGATTATGAAATCAATAGAGCTGAATATCGGTCCGGACGTCCAATGGGCGACCGATGCACTACCGCTTGTGTTACCACCCTGCAATTCTCCAATTTTATTCACAAGACCTACCCAAGTATAAGGCTTACCACATATATAAACAATCCCAGTTAAAGGTTACTTTGCGAATACGTCCATAATCAGCTCAGCGATCAGAATGTCAAGTTAGAGCAGTATTCCGTGCAATGGACTGTTTTGTTTAAATGGAGAGTCATTGTGGAGATAGTGACAAGGCCTGTAGATGATGTCTTTCCCACATTACACCACAGGCTCCCAGAAATGGTATACTTGATGCAGCATGCGTATAAATATTGGAATATAGAATCACGACTCGATCATTCAGCACCTCGTGCCTCTTCCACCTTTTGAATAGATCATGACTGATCTGTAACTTGACTTCATTTACCTGCCTTGGTTCCAAAACCCTTAATAACCTCCTGCATGTAACGTACATCTATCAGCCTCAGTTTTGAATTGGTCAATTGATCCCTACCCCCAACAGCTATTGGAGGGAGAGAGCACCGGATTTCCAATATACATTGTGTGAAGAAGTGCCTTCTGCTGTCACCCCTGAATGGCCTAGTACTAATCTTAAGGTTATATTCAGGGCGCCCCCACCAGAGGAAATCGTTTCTCTCTATCAAGCATGTTAGATACTTTAATCATCTTAAACACTTCAGTTAGATGACCCCTTAATCTTCTATCATCGAGGGTATTCAATTAAGTTAATGCAACTTGCCCTCATAGTTACAATTAATTTAAGCGCGCTATCATTCTGGTGAAACGTGTTAAATTCTGAAACTTACTTTTCTGGCTGATTGTTCAGACAAACAAACGTTGAATACGATAGCGATAAACGAATAACCACGTCGATATTTAACGATTGTAATAAATCTGAGTGCAGAATTTATTATTCCTTCTTTTACCTTCAGAATGTTCGTTCATGTAACAATCCAGTTGTTCGTCATTTTAAAGAGAATGTTGTTCGGTTTATAATAGTTGCTCCCTCTGATAGAGTAGCGACAATCAGAAGACTATTAAAGCAAGGCGCTACAATTCCATGCATACAATGGCAAAAAAAACGTCTAACATCACATCTAATCAATTGCAACCAGATGTAAATTCCTCCTAACAGTTTCTACTACAGACATTGCACGGAAAGCCACCGACAGTCTGCCACACCAATGTGTCCTGTGTTCTCCTGCCATCGATATCGGACTCAGAATTAAAGGCGTCCAGAATACTGTAAAACATAGTCCCAACAAAATCGGAGTAACCTAAAAGAGAACAATTATTGACCAAGAAAGCTAACATATATAAAATCATAAAAAATAAAACAGCATGTGTGGGAATTAGAGAGAGGGGGAAGTAGCGAGAAGGGTGAGAAAGAGAGGCGGAGAAGGAGAGAGATCAATGTAAGAGACAAGTAAAGCTTTGTTGAAAGCTGAATGAGATGTTTCGATTAGCACACTGTTAGAAAGCTTTAAGATCATTTGAAAGGTGTCCTAGCATGTTTTCATTAGTATATTTAGTGTTAGACCAGATGTGGGAGAAAGGGGAACTTGAATATTGCCTCTATGTATGAAACATAAAGGCCTAGAAATTCGGTGGGCTGCGCCACCAGTTAGCGCCCAAAGAGTGCACTTAGTGGGTTTAGCGCCACTGGCCACGCCTCCTGCAAAACTTAGCGGTGCGCTAATGGCGGCGTAGCCTGTAGCGCTGCGCCGCCATCGATGACATCATCGGTGTGCGCAGTGCCCCGCTACCACCCCGATCGCGATATTTGGTCACGCCCCCCGCTGTAACGCCGGTCGCAATTTGCGACTCGGTCAGGGGGGCCTACCTGCAGCGGTAGTGGCGCTAATTAAAGGGGTGGTGCGTGGCGGCCATTTTTTTTGCTGGCCGCCTGCCAGCACCTTCTCGCATCGCCATCCCCGGACTCCGGATTCCCCCCCCCCCGGGCAGTGCCGGCTGTGTCCCAAGAGTCCGGCACTTCTCCTCGGTGCCGGGCTCTTTTGCCGGCACTCGAGATCCTCGATCGCGCTGCTGCAGGCCCCTCCCCTTTAACAAGGGGAGGAAGGCCTGCAGTACAGGAGCACACCGTGCCGCAGCGTGTGGTGCTGCGGCACATTGCGCTGCGATATTCAGTTGCCGCTCCCCAAGTGTGACGCGGGGTGCCTCGAGTAGTGGCCCGCTTCTGTTTGGGGCGCTGAAGCTGAATATCGGGATGGCGCAAGTGGCTCCGTTCGCAATGGTAATTCCGGTGCCCAGGCGAGCTTGGCGCCCCAAATGGGGCGCCACTGAATTTCTAGGCCATAGAGTTTGGAAACGCAAGGACACAAAGTCATAAAAGCCCAGGTCGAGAAAAAGGCTGAAAGATACTAGTTGCCAAGACACCAATTACCACAGTAAAATATAAAAGTTGACCTAATTATTGAAGTATAAACAAAGCTTGTAGAACAGAGGCACAGTCCTAAACATGGACGAGAAATTCACCTCTGGAGGTGACACAAAACGGGCGGTATCGGTTCAGAGGCGCAGTTAAATGCAGTGCCTGATATTCAGCCCACTTGACTGCAATGGAACTGAAAATCATGCCCTGGGAAGACCAGCTGCCTATCCAAGACCGCCCCTGTTGTGCCACCGCCCGAGCCGAATTTCTATCCCTAATTAACGTGGTAAACACCTAAAAACGTGGCCTCAACAAAACGTGCAACTATGTATTAAGTAGGCACAGATCAAACTTGTAGTATAGTGTAACAGTTTCTCCCAAAGGCAGACATTCTCGGGTTGGTCAGGAACCACGCAGCCGCACGGTAGACCTGGAGGAATGGGGATGTTCGCCAGGGAAACACTGGGATGGGTGTTTCTCTTGCGGGTTGGTACGCTCTCAGGGTCGGTTGGAAGTCCGCAGTCATGCAGGCAGCCTAATGCAGAAAGTGATCACTTCGGGCCGGGGAACCAGGTTGTCTCATATAGATGGATTCTTGTCATTTACTATAACACTGCAGAGCAGTCATATACAGTCTAATATTGTTAATGTCCAATGTAATCAAGCCTGATATTATTTAAAACCGACATTCGTGCAAAAATAATGAGCTGAGTTATTATCGTCCGACTAATAACTTTTTGTTACGATGATAGCAATAGAGGAAATTCTCCAACACACATATGCCTCTGGACCACATTCACTCCCTCCACCACCAGCGCACCATGGCTGCAGTGTCCACCTTCTACAGGATGCACTGCAGCAACTCGCCAAGACTTCATCAACGGCACTGCCGAAACCCCGGAACTCCACAACCCAGAAGGACAAGAGCAGCAGGCGCTTGGGGACACCATAAACCTCCCTCCAAGCCACACACCACCCGACATGGACAGATATCCGCCGTTCCTTCATCATCGCTGGGTCAAAACCCTTGAGATCCTCGGCCAACAGCTCTGTGGCAGCACCGTTCCCACATGGATTGCAGCTGTTCAACAGGAAGGTGCACCGCGATTTTTTCACGGGGAAATGGTGTGGGAAATAACTGCTGACCTTGCTAGCGAGGCCCATATCCCCAGAATTATATTTAAAAAGAATAGCTCATAAATATATTCAGGAACATATTTCCCGGTTGGTAGTCTCAATGAAATTCTACATGTAATCACACTGAAGACGTTTATTATTTCGGTACGAGTACTGATGGGAACTAACCTCCATCAGCTAATTGATGATGTCCCTACACTTGCGGCTCAAGCACATTTGACTCAAGGCGTCTTGAAATTAAAGCATTGCATGTTGAAATTGTGATCTATTTGAGAAGGAATAAATGAATTAAATAAATGCTTTCATCTTACCACCAGAGCTTTCGCTTTTCCCGCCTGAATTCCTGGACTGTTTACTCTTCTGGTTGGTCAATGAGTCTGGGAGCCTACCGGTCTCACCAGGGCTTCCCTAGTACTGGATTGCGGGTTAATATTGGGACTGATGACGCTTCCTTCTATGCCCAGTGAAGTTGACTTGTCCCAAATATCTACGGAACAATCGACCCTTAGTGAATAAGAAGGCAGTTCCACAGACATTAGAATGCCAACATTTCACTTAATAGTAATAAACAATACTCGTTATAATATTATAATCTGGCAATGGAAATTTGTGACATCTTAGCCATCCTGGCACCGAATCTCTAAGTATTTTCTACGAATTCAGATCATTTCGATTGAAGCTATTATTATGACTCATTAATTTCATGTTCATAAGGTTCTTTCATTTGAATCTTGAGGAGTGCTTCGTTTTCACGACTCACAAGCTGTGGATTTTAATAATTCAGTTAAAAACTAACCCAAGAAGGAAACTTTCTTCCCCGTCATGAAATTTAATCGGGGCAATGGATTTGGGCCAAATCGATGACAGCATTTTTCCTGCGGTGATGAAGCGCTTTGTTCTGCCTGATATTCGGCCTGAAATCGCAAGCATTTTTTTGTATCATTAATTTCGCTTTAATTACCAAACAAAATAAATTTCTAAGCACACCTAGGCAATTCTTTCAATAAAGCCTAGCTCAACTCATCCCACTTAATTTCTACCCGTTTTCTATATTTATAGCAATAAAGAAAATATATTATTAATGTATGAGGTTACACTGATCTTTGAACTAAAGTGAAACGTAATTACATCAATGCAAAAATTCCTGGCTAATTTCGGCTGAAACACGACATAATTTTAATTCTGCATTGTGTTAAATGCAAATTGAATACTCAGTTGTTAATAATAATCTTACGGGACATGTTCCTTGTGTTTGCCGGACAGACACAGATTTCGGTGCAAATATCGTCACTCTCTTCTAATTTCAGAATGCAACATTACCTCAAGCAGACATTGCATTTCTGCAGTTAATAAGGACATCGCTGCAATAACCAGGTAGAGAAATATAATGCATAGAAGTTGCAACACCAAAAGCAGATCAGTCAGCCTAACAGGTCCCTGGCGGTGTTTCACCTCCAATTGAGCAAATTACACAAATAACTTTTTGATTGAAAATAACAGGTATGAAATCTGATAGCTACTTTCGTTTTTTGACGCCTGATCCATACATTCAGGTTCCAGCAAAGACTCGATGGCCCGAATGGCCTCCTTCTGTGCAGTACTATTCTGTGATTCTATAAGCGGCTTTGAAGATTACAGCCACAACTCGGACTTACAATCCATAATTATTAGCGCAGGAAATTCTTATCAGTTCACATGGGATTTTTCCATCTGACCTCATGGACAGTTATTGATCGCCGGAAGGGGGCGCAGATGGGTTTCCAACTTATGTTTTTCTTATTGGCCCTGAGATTTTTACTCTCGCTTTTTGCCTCTCCCAGGAGTGATGGTCCGACCAGCGTGGGGTGGGGAAGGCTTGACAGAGCAGCTGGTCTTTTCCTGCCCACACATTTCGTGTGTTCGTGGGATATTGTCTGTATTGGTTGGATTATATTTGAGGACTTGACCTCAATTTCGGACTGAAGATATTAGAAATCCGAGCAGATACTGTCATATTTATGCAGATAATGTTCTCACAATTCTATATACGTTGGGGCAATTCTATTTTTGATGTGGCACGTCCGGTATCGAATGAGCTGCTTTATGCCCTCGTCAAATTTTCCCTTCAATGGATCTCAATGGAAAGGAACATCTTGCGGGTGTGTAATGGGGGCTAATTCCACATCGCCCATTTCACACCATCGCGAAGGGTTATAATTGCGCCCACTGATTGCAACAAAATACATGTCCCTTTAGTAAAATGAATTGCAAGGACAATATGAAGTCGGCTTAGCTTACCCTTGAGTATCGCTCACCGATTAGGACTCTGCGTCCTCCTTCAGAGCTTGCGACCCTTTCTGATGGGACACTTCAGTAACACTGCGGGGTGTGTCTGATATAACCGGTTAGCCGGGGGGTGGAGTTTAGCCCTGTTCTCTCACTAGCTTCTCAAAGCAACAGTTCAAATATTTTATCTTCTCTGCAGCTGTTTTCCTCAGTTCAGTTCCGAGGAGAACATTTGATATTTGAAGAAAAGAATGCGGGAATGCTGACCTGTAATGTAAGTCTGGATATTACACTTCGTCCTAAAAGTGGAGAGATGCTTCCTTTGTCCGTATTGATAGTTATTTTATCGGAAGATTAAACGATTGAAGTGAAGAAATAGACACATCTAACAGAATGTAAACAGTAAACGGGTACTACGAGTCGGGGTGGGGCCTATTAGAGATGGAGAAGGTGATATATGCGTATGCACGCAGGGCAAGGCTACAATACTGAATGAGAACGTTGTATCGGTGTTTACTAAGGAGGTGGATGCTGACAAAAGTTAGAAGCAGTGGAAGGGGTGAAATTTGATAGACAGGATGTGCTAGAAATGCTGGATATGCTTAGAGTGGAAAAGTCGCCTGGTCCAGATGGCTTGCATTCCAGGCTGCTAAGGAAATTGGGGGACATGATAGCGGAAGGGATTGACATAATTTTCCAGACTTCCCTATTTGCGGGGGAAGTGCCTGAGGATTGGATCGTGGTAAATGTGACATATTGTTCAACAAAGGGGGTAAGGACAAACCTATTATCTGTGGACAGGTCAGTTTAAAATCAGTGGTGGTTAAAGTTTTAGAAACAATAATAAGAAGTAAAAATCAACGGCACTTGGAGAGGCTGAAGTTAATTAATGAGATCCAAAGAGGATTTGTTAAAGGCCGATCTTGTTTGGCTAATCTAATTGAATTTTTCGTTGAAGTAACAGAGGATTGATGAAGGGAATGCACTGGATATTGTCAACATAGATTTTAGGAAGGCGGTTGACAAAATGTCACATAGAAGGCTGGTAAACTTGATTGAGGCTCATGGAATAGGTGGGTCAGTGGCAGCTAGGATAAGGAATTGGCTTAACGACAGAAAACAGCGAAATGTGGTAAATGGCTGTATTTCAGACTGGAAGATAATAGACAGTGGTGTTCCCAAAGCGTCAGTGCTAGAGCCACTGATTTTTTGCTATATATATAAATGCTCTGGATATTGGAAGACAGAGCAGAATTTCAAAATTTGGCGACAGCACCAATCGTGAGGGTGTGGCAACCAATGAGGATGATACCAATCGACCGCAGCATGATATAGAAAGGCTAGCAGAATGGGCAAACAAGCAGCAGATGATATGTAATACAGAGAAGTGTGAGGTGATGCATTTGGGCAGAAGGTACAGGGAGAGACAATATACACTTAATGGCACAATTTTAAATAGTGTGCAGGGACAGAGGGACCTGGGGGTTAATGGGCATATTTCCATGAAGGTGGCAGGATCTCTTGAGGGAGCGGTTAGCAAAGCATATATAATCTTGGGCTTTATAATTAGTGACATTGAGTACAAAAGTAGTTAAGATATGGTGAACATTTATAAAGCGCTGGTTAGGCCATGACTGGAGTATGGTGTCCAGTTCTGGTTACCACACTTTAGGAATGATTTAAAGGCCCTTGAGAAGGTGCAGATGAGTTTTACCAGAATTGTTGCGGGGATGGGGGACCTTAGCTACAATGACAGGTTGGAGAAGCTGGATTTATATTCATTGGAGCGGGTTTGGATAGGCTAGACACGGAAAGGTTATTCCCATTAGCTGATGGTACAAGAACTAGGGGAAACAGATTTAAGGTATTGGCCAAGAGATACAGGGGGGACGTGAGGAAAAACTTTTTTAAGCAGTGAGTGGTGATGCCGATGGAAGTGGTGGAAGTGGAGACACGCATTGTTTTCAAGGGGCGACTGGATAGGCACTTGAGGAAATAAACTTGCAGGGCTACAGGGATAGAGTGGGGGAGGTAGACTGACTGCATTGCTCTACAGAGAGCCGGGCAGACTCGATGGGCCGAATGGCCTGCTTCTGAATCGTATGAGTCTATGACTCTATGACTCTATGACTCTTACATTGGAAAGTACATTTGCAATAATTACTGATTATTCAATTCTCCTAAAATAATCTTCAAGTGATAATGTGTTATCTTGTTGACTTTCTCATGAAACCAAGTACGAAATTAACATATTAATCCATTCGGTTGTTTTTATTCATTCGAGTCATGTGGCCGTCACTTGCAAGGTCGGCATTTAATGCCCGTTGTTAGTTGTCCTGATACAGCTGACATGCTTGTTAGTCCACTTGAGAGGGGCAGTTAAGACTCAGCCGGATTCGTTTGGGACTGGAGTCACATATAACCCCAGACCCGGTAAGGGATGCCGGTTTCCTAATCTAAGGGGCATCAGTGAACCAGTTGGCTTGTAAAACAACCCGACAGCTTCAGGATTAATTTTAAGGAGGCCAGGATTTTATTTCCTGAACTTTTCAGGAACAGAATTCAAATTCTCAAGCTGGCATGGTGGGATTTTAGCTCACCTTCTCTGGATTATTGCTCGAAGAGATCAAATCAGAAGTCGAGTAGCAAAACATTACATTACCATACACGAGAAAACTGGCTGAATTGTCGTTCTATTCATCAAACACTAGAACATTTGTTTCATTTTGCCTGAACTTATGATATTGCGAGATTATGGGATATGAATTATGTGTATATATATTCCAAATCCATTCTCTACACATGGGTTAGCAATTCCCCGAGATATAGGGAGATCCCTGAATGATGAACGAGTTATAGGCTGGGATGAAGCAGTAAAGCAAAGTGGTGAAGTGAAAAATAAGAATAGCGTGAAAGAGACAGTATGAGAGCAGATTGGTGGCTAACATAAAAAGGGAAATGAAAGGCTTCTATTGGCATCCTAACAAAACAAGCTCTGTCATATGAGGGGTAGGGCCATTTGGCCAAAATGTCGATCTATTGGTAGAGCTAGAAGGCATTGCTGAGGAACTAAATGATTACTATCCGTCCGTGTTTATCAAGAAGAGGCCTTTACCGAAGGATTTCGGGTTAATGGATGAGATAAAACAGATAAAGAGGATGTACGAGAAACAGAATCATAGAAGATAGGAGCAGGCGAAGGCTATTCGGCCCCTCGAGCCTATTCTGCCATTGAATGAGATCATGGCTGATCATCCAACTTCAGTACCCGGTTCCTGATTTATCCCCATATTCCTTGATCCCTTTAGCTTTAAGAAATATCTTTAACTCCTTCCTGAATATATTTAATGAATTGGCCTCAACTGCCTTCCGTGGTAGAGAGTTCCACAGGATCATCGCTCTCTGGGTGAGGACATTTCGCCTAATCTCTGTCCTAATTGGCTGACCGCTTATCCGTAGATAGTGACCCCTGGCTCTGGACTCCCCCGTCATCGGGATCGTCCTTCCTGCAACTAGTCTGTCTAGTCCTGTTTGTAATTTATAAGTTTCAAAGAGATCCCCTCTCATTATTCTAAACTCGAGCGAATATAAGCCTAATCGACCGAATCTCTCTTCAGCCATCATTCGTGCCATCCCAGGTATCAGTCTGGTGAATCTTCGCTGCACTTCCTCCATGGCAAGAACATCCTTGCTCTGATAAGGCGACCAAAACTGCACAAAATCCTTAAGGTGTGGTCTCACCAAGGCCCTGTACAACTGCAGCAAGACATGCTTGCTCCTGTATTCGACTCCTCTCGCTATGAAGGCCAACATACTATTTGAACATAAGAACATAAGTAATAGGAGCAGGAGTAGGCCAATCGGCCCCTCGAGCCTGCTCCACCATTCAATAAGATCATGGCTGATCTGATCCTAACCGCCAATCTACTATCACAGAACTATCTCCTGAATCTAACAGAATTAGACACATGAAATAGGAGCAGGATCAGGCTACACGGCCCCCGGGGTCCGCTCCGCCACCCACAGGGCCATGACCGATCCGAACCTAGACTCATGTCCAAATTCCTGCCCGCTCCCCGTAACCCTTAATTCCCTTTACTTCTAGGAAACTGTCTATTTCTGTTTTAAATTAATGTCATGATGTAGCTTCGACCACTTTATGGGGCAGCATATTCCATTGAACTACCACCCTCTGAGTGAAGTAGTTCCTCCTCATCTCAGTTTTGAAAGAGCAGCCCCTTATTCTAAGACTATGCCCCCTAGTTCTAGTTTCACCCATCATCGGGAACATCCTACCCACATCCACCCGATCCAACCCCTTCACAATCTTATATGTTTCAATAAGATCGCCTCTCATTCTTCTGAACTCCAATGAGTAGATTCCCAATTTACTCAACCCCTCCTCATATGTCCATCCCCTCATTCCTGGGATTAACCGAGTGTACCTTCTTTGTACTAACTCGAGAGCAAGTATGTCTTTTCTTAAGTATGGACACCAAAACTGCATGCGGTATTCCAGTGCAGTCTCACCAATACCTTGTACAACTGAAGCAATACCTCCCTATTTTTATATTCTATCCCCCTAGCAATGAAATCCAACATTCCATTGGCCTTCTTAATCACTTGCTGCACCTGCATACTAACTTTTTGAGTTTCGTGCACCAGGACCCCCAGATCCCTTTGTACTTCAGTACTTTCCAGTTTCTTGTCATTAAGATAATAACATGCCCTACGATTTTTCCAGCCAAAGTGCATAACCTCACACTTTCCAGTATTGTATTCCATCTGCCAAATCTCTGCCCATTTACTTAGCCTGTCTATGTCCCCTTGCAGGTTTTTGGTATCCTCCTCACTCACTACTTTCCCTCCCATGTTAGTATCATTTGCAAACTTTGATATGTTACACTCAGTCCCCTCCTCCAAATCGTTAAGATAGATTGAAAAGAGTTGGGTACCCAGCACTGACCCCTGCGGAACACCACTAGTTACTGATTGCCAGTCTGAGAATGAATCATTTAACCCAACTCTCTACCTTCTGTTAGATAGCCAATCCTGTATCCATGCCAGACTATTACCCCCAATCCCGTGATTTTTTATCTTAAGCAATAATCTTTTGTGTGTCACCTTGTCAAATGCCTTTTGGAAGCCTAAATACACTACGTCCACTGGTTTCCCTTTATCCACCCTGAATGTTACTTCCTCAAAGAACTCCAGCAAATTTGTCAAACATGACTTCCCCTTCATAAAACCATGCTGACTTTGTCCTATTAAATTATGATTATCCAAATGTCCTGTTACTGTCTCCTTAATAATGGACTCCAACGTTTTATCTGCCACAGATGTTAGGCTAATCAGTCTATAGCTTCCAGCCTTCTGTCTACTGCCCTTTTTAAATAAGGGTGTTACATTAGCAGTTTTCCAGTCGGCCGGGACCTTTGCTGAGTCCAGGGAGTTTTGGAAAATTTTTACCAATGCATCCACAATCCCTACCGCCACTTCCCTCAAGACCCTAGGATGTAAGCCATCAGGTCCAGGTGATTTATCCGCCTTGAGTCCCATTATTTTACCGAGTACCACTTCCTTAGTGATTTTAATCGTGTTTAGCTCCCCTCACTCCCTATAGCCCCCTGTTTGTCCAGTGTTGGGATATTCTTAGTGTCCTCTACTGCAAAGACTGATACAAAATACTCATTCAGTGTTTTTGCCATCTCCATATTTCCCATCTTCAACTTCCCGGTCTCATCCTCTAAGGGACCAACATTTAATTTAGCCACCCTTTTTCTTTTTATATAACTACTAGCTGGAGGTGCCCGGCGGTGCCGAGGCTTTTTTGAGGGCATGTTGTTGTTGGAAGAGAGAGAGAGGGAGCAACTGGGGGGAAGAGAGAGAGGGAAGGAGAGAGAGAGAGAGAGAGAGAGAGAAGGAGAGAGAGAGAGAGAGGGAAGAAGAGAGAGAGATGGAAGGAGAGAGAGAGAGAGAGATATAGAAGGAGAGAGAGTGAGAGAGAGATGGAAGGAGAGAGAGAGGGAAGGAGAGAGAGAGGGAAGGAGAGTGTGGGAAGGAGAGCGGGAAGGAGAGAGAGAGAGAGAGATGGAAGGAGAGAGAGAGAGATGGAAGGAGAGAGAGAGAGAGATGGAAGGAGAGAGAGAGATGGAAGGAGAGAGGGAAGGAGAGAGAGAGAGGGAAGGAGAGAGAGAGAGGGAAGGAGGGAGAGAGGGGGAAGGAGAGAGAGAGGGAAGGAGAGAGAGAGAGAGGCAGAGAGAGAAGGAGAGAGAGATGGAAGGAGAGAGAGAGAGAGATGGAAGGAGAGAGAGAGAGAGAGGGAAGGAGAGAGAGAGAGAGGGAAGGAGAGAGAGAGAGGGAAGGAGAGAGAGAGAGAGGGAGGGAGAGAGAGAGAGATGGAAGGAGAGAGAGAGAGGGGGAACGAGAGAGAGAGGGAAAGAGAGAGAGGGAAGGAGAGAGAGGGAAGGAAAGAGAGGGGAAGCAGAGAGAGAGGGGGAAGGAGAGAGAGAGAGGTGAAGGAGAGAGCAAGAGAGGGAAGGAGAGAGAGACGGGGTGAGAGAGAGAGAGAGAGAGACTGGGGAAGAGAGAGAGAGAGACTGCGGGGAGAAGAGAGAGAGAGATTGGGGTGAGAAGAGAAAGAGAGAGAGATTGGGGAAGAGAGAGAGAGACTGGGAGTGTGTGAGAGAGAGAGAGAGAGAGAGAGAGACTGGAAGTGTGAGCGAGAGAGAGACTGGGATTGAGAGAGAGAGAGATTGGGAGTGTGAGAGAGAGATTGGGAGTCTGAGAGAGAGAGAGATTGGGAGTGAGAGAGAGAGAGAGATTGGGAGTGTGAGAGAGAGAGATTGGGAGAGTGAGAGAGAGAGAGATTGGGAGTGAGAGAGAGAGAGAGATTGGGAGTGTGAGAGAGAGAGAGATTAGGAGTGTCAGAGAGAGAGATTGGGAGTGTGAGAGAGAGAGAGATTGGGAGTGAGAGAGAGAGAGGTTGGGAGTGTGAGAGAGAGAGAGAGATTGGGAGTGTGAGAGAGAGAGATTGGGAGTGTGAGAGAGAGAGAGATTGGGAGTGTGAGAGAGAGAGAGATTGGGAGTGTGAGAGTGAGAGAGATTGGGAGTGTGAGAGAGAGAGAGATTGGGAGTGTGAGAGAGTGTGCCCGGCGGTGGCGAGGCTTTTTTGAGGGCATGTTTTTGTTGGAAGAGAGAGAGGGAGCGACTGGGGGGAAGAGAGAGAGTGAAGGAGAGAGAGAGAGAGGGAAGGAGTGAGAGGGAGAGAGAGAGAGAGAGAGGGAAGGAGAGAGAGAGAGAGAGAGGGAAGGAGAGAGAGAGAGAGGGAAGGAGAGGGAGAGAGAGAGGGAAGGAGAGAGAGAGAGAGATAGAAGGAGAGAGAGAGAGAGATGGAAGGAGAGAGAGTGGGAAGGAGAGAGAGCGACAGGGAAGGAGAGAGAGAGAGAGGGAAGGAGAGAGAGAGAGAGAGGGAAGGAGAGAGAGAGGGAAAGAGAGAGAGGGAAGGAGAGAAAGAGAGGGGGAAGGAGAGAGAGAGGGGAAGGAGAGACAGGGGGAAGGTGAATGAGACGGGGTGAGAGGGAAGGAGAGAGAGACGGGATGAGAGAGAGAGAGAGAGGCTGGGGGAGAGAGAAAGAGAGAGAGACTGGGGGGAGAAGAGAGAGAGAGAGATTGAGGGGAGAAGAGAAAGAGAGAGATTGGTGTGAAGAGAGAGACTGGGAGTGTGAGAGAGAGATAGAGAGAGAGAGAGACTGGGAGTGAGAGAGAGACAGAGACTGGGAGTGAGAGAGAGAGAGAGAGAGTCTGGGAGTGTGAGACAGAGAGAGAGAGTGACTGGGAGTGTGAGAGAGAGAGAGAGACTGGGAGTGTGAGAGAGAGAGAGAGGGAGTGTGTGTGAGAGAGAGAGAGAGAGTGTGAGTGTGAGAGAGAGCGAGGGATGGTGAGAGAGAGAGAGAGAGGGGGAGTGTGTGTGAGAGAGAGAGAGAGAGAGAGAGTGGGAGTGTATGAGAGAGAGAGAGAGAATGGGAGTGTGTGGGAGTGTGTGTGTGAGAGAGAGAGAGACTGGGAGTGAGAGAGAGAGAGAGAGAGAAAGAGTGACTGGGAGTGTGTGAGAGAGAGAGTGACTGGGAGTGTGTGAGAGGGAGCGAGACTGGGAGTGAGAGAGAGAGAGAGAGACTGGGAGTGAGAGAGAGATAGAGAGAGAGAAACTGGGAATATAAGAGAAAAAAGAGACTGGGAGTGTGTGAGAGAGACAGAGACTGGGAGTGAGAGAGAGAGACTGGGAGTGAGAGAGAGAGAGAGATTGGGAGTCAGAGAGAGAGAGAGACTGGGAGTGTGTGAGAGAGAGAGAGAGAGAGACTGGGAGTGTGAGAGAGAGAGAGAGACTGGGAGTGGGAGTGTGTGAGAGAGAGAGAGAGAGAGAGAGAGAGAGAGAGACTGGGAGTGAGAGAGAGAGAGAGAGAGAGACTGGGAGTTTGAGAGAGCGAGTGTGTGAGAGAGAGAGAGCGTGTGTGAGAGAGAGAGAGAGGGAGTGTGAGAGAGAGAGAGAGAGAGTGGGAGTGTGAGAGACTGAGAGAGAGAGTGGGAGTGTGGAGAGAGAGAGTGAGAGTGGGAGTGGGAGATAGAGAGAGTGGGAGTGTGTGAGAGAGAGAGTGGGAGTGTGAGAGAGAAAGAGCGAGAGTGTGTGAGAGAGAGAGAGAGAGTGGGAGTGTGTGTGAGAGAGAGACAGAGAGCGGGAGAGTGTGAGAGAGAGAGAGACTGGGAGTGTGTGTGAGAGAGAGAGAGAGAGTTGGAGTGTGTGTGTGAGAGAGAGAGAGAGAGTGGGAGTGTGTGAGAGAGAGAGAGACTGGGATTTTGTGAGGGAGAGAGAGAGAGACTGGGAGTGTGAGAGAGAGAGAGAGACTGGGAGTGTGAGAGAGAGAGAGAGACTGGAAGTGCGAGAGAGAGAGAGAGTGGAAGTGTGTGAGAGAGATAGAGAGTGGGAGTGTGTGAGAGAGAGAGAGAGAGATTGTGAGTGTGTGTGAGAGAGAGTGAGAGAGAGAGAGTGTGTGAGAGAGAGAGAGAGACTGGGAGTGTGAGAGCGAGAGAGAGACTGGGAGTATGAGAGAGAGACTGGGAGTGTGAGAGAGAGACTGGGAGTGTGAGATAGAGAGACTGGGAGTGAGAGAGAAAGAGACTGGGAGTGTGTGTGAGAGAGAGAGAGTGGGGGTGGGAGAGAGAGAGAGAGAGACTGGGAGTGTGAGAGAGAGAGAGAGAGAGACTGCGAGTGAGAGATAGATAGAGAGAAACTGGGAATGTTAGGGAGAGA
>NW_028225184.1:32336609-32364109 GCF_052327205.1 Somniosus microcephalus
AGAGACTGGGAGTGTGTGAGAGGGAGCGAGACTGGGAGTGAGAGAGAGAGAGAGAGACTGGGAGTGTGAGAGAGAGAGAGAGTGGAAGTGTGTGAGAGAGAGAGAGAGAGTGGGAGTGTGTGAGAGAGAGAGAGAGAGAGAGTGGGAGTGTGTGTGTGAGAGAGAGAGAGAGAGAGAGTGGGAGTGTGTGAGAGAGAGAGAGACTGGGAGTGAGAGAGAGAAAGAGTGACTGGGAGTGTGTGAGAGAGAGAGAGACTGGGAGTGTGTGAGAGGGAGCGAGACTGGGAGTGAGAGAGAGAGAGAGACTGGGAGTGAGAGAGAGAAACTGGGAATGTAAGATGGAAAGAGACTGGGAGTGTGTGAGTGAGAGAGAGACTGGGAGTGAAAGAGAGAGAGAGAGAGATTGGGAGTCAGAGAGAGAGAGAGTCTGAGAATGTGAGAGAGAGAGAGAGACTGGGAGTGTGAGAGAGAGAGAGAGAGACTGGGAGTGGGAGTGTGAGAGAGAGAGAGAGAGAGAGAGAGGGAGACTGGGAGTGAGAGAGAGAGAGAGAGACTGGGAGTTTGAGAGAGAGAGTGGGAGTGTGAGAGAGAGTGAGAGAAAGAGTGACTGGGAGTGTGTGAGAGAGAGAGAGACTGGGAGTGTGTGAGAGGGAGCGAGACTGGGAGTGAGAGAGAGAGAGAGAGACTGGGAGTGAGAGAGAGATAGAGAGAGAGAAACTGGGAATGTAAGAGAAAAAAGAGACTGGGAGTGTGTGAGAGAGAGAGAGACTGGGAGTGAGAGAGAGAGACTGGGAGTGAGAGAGAGAGAGATTGGGAGTGTGAGAGAGAGATTGGGAGTCTGAGAGAGAGAGAGATTGGGAGTGAGAGAGAGAGAGAGACTGGGAGTGAGAGAGAGATAGAGCGAGAGATACTGGGAATGTAAGAGAGAAAGAGACTGGGAGTGTGTGAGAGAGAGAGAGACTGGGAGTGAAAGAGAGAGAGAGAGAGATTGGGAGTCAGAGAGAGAGAGAGTCTGGGAATGTAAGAGAGAGAGAGAGACTGGGAGTGTGAGAGAGAGAGAGAGACTGGGAGTGGGAGTGTGAGAGAGAGAGAGAGAGAGAGAGAGGGAGAGAGAGACTGGGAGTTTGAGAGAGAGAGTGTGTGTGTGAAGAGAGAGCGAGTGTGTGAGAGAGAGAGAGAGTGGGAGTGTGAGAGAGAGAGAGAGAGAGAGACAGCTTGGACCTGTGGGAGAGCAGCAGCGCGACCGGCGGCACGTAAAACCGGCGGGTTCAGCAGAGGCGAGGTCAGAGAGCTTGGACCTGTGGGAGAGCAGCGGCGGCACTTAAAACCGGCGGGTTCAGCACAGGCGGGACCAAATCAACAGCAGAGCAGAGAGGCCCACAGCCCCGAGACCGGAGAAGCAGCGGACCTGCGCGGGAGCAGCCCGAGGCGGGAGAGCTTAAAGACTTGAGAGGGAGCAGTCAGAGGCACCGACCAATCCAGGTTCCAGGAGAGAGCTAGTGCAGTCGGGAGAGCAGGAGGCGAGTAACTGGTGAGTTTAAAAGCTCACCTTTCGCGGGCTTTTTCTTTCACAGCTGGTGCAGTAAGGAGAGCAGGAGGCCAGTCACTCTTATATAAGTGGAGCCTGATAAACTGTGAATCCCCATACACACCTGGCAGGATCCTGATACACCGTGAAACCGCATAAACACCTGGCAGGTTCCTGATAAACTGTGAAACCCCATACACACCTGGCAGGATCCTGATACACTGTGAACCCCAAAACACACCTGGCAAGATCCTGATAAACTGTGAAACCCCATACACACATGGCAGTATCCTGTTATACTGTGAAACCACATACACTCCTGGCAGGATCCTGATACACTGTAAAACCCCATACACACCTGGCAGGATCCTGAAACACTGTGAAACCCCACATACACCTGGCAGGATCCTGATACACTGTGAAACCCCACACACACCTGGCAGGAAACTGATACACTCTGAAACCCCATACACCCCTGGCAGGTTTCTGATACACTGTGAAATCCCATACACACCTGGCAGGATCGTGATACACTCTTAAACCCCATAAACTCCTGGCAGGTTCCTGATGCACTGTGAAACCTCATACACACCTGGCAGGTTCCTGATAGACGGTGCAACCCCATAGACACAAGGCCGGAATTGATTTAGTGTTAAACCCCATATATTAGGCAGCACGGTGGCATAGTGGTTAGCACTGTTGCCTCACAGCGCCAGGGACCCGGGTTCAAATCCGGCCTCGGGAGACTGTCTGTGTGGAGTTTGCACATTCTCCCCGTGTTTGCGTGGGTTTCCTCCGGGTGCTCCGGTTTCCTCCCACAGTCCATCGATGTGCGGGTTAGGTTGATTGGCTATGATAAATTGACCCTTAGTGTTAGGGGGATTAAATACGTGGGGTTACGGGGATAGGGTGGGATATGTGTTGGTGTAGGGGCTATTGGGATATGTGTCAGTGCAGGCTCGATGGGCCGAAATGGCCTCTATCTGCACTGTGGGGTTTCTGTGATTTCTGTGATTTCTGTGATATTACTGGCAGGATCCTGATATACTGCGAAACCCCATACACACAATTTCAGGATCCTGATATTCTTTGAAACCCCATACATACCTGGCAGGATCCTGATACACTGTCAAATGTGTACAAACATGGCAGGATCCTAATAACGTGTGAAAGCACAGACAAATCTGGCAGGATCCAGAAACAATGTGAAACCCCAAACACAACTGTCAGGATCCTGATACACTGTGAAACCCCATACACACCTGGCAGGATCCTGATATGCTGTGATACCCCTACACACCTGGCAGGATGCTGATACACTGTGACACCCCATGCAAAGCTGGCTGTATCCTGCTACACTGTGGAACTCTATACACACCTGTCTGGATCCTGATACACTGTGATACCCCAAGCACACCTGGCATGATTCTGATACACTGTGAAGCCCCATACACATCCAGGCATAATCCTGATGCGCTGTGAATCCCCATGCACACCTGACCGGATCCTGATACACCTTGTTACCCCATACACATCAGACAGGATTCTGATACACTGTGATACCCCATATACAACAGGCAGGATCCAGTTACACTGTGTCACCCAATACACACCTGGCAGGATACTGATACACTGTGGAACCCCATACAAACCTAGTAGAATCCTGATACACTGTGAAACCGCATACACACCTGGCAGGATCCTAATAGAGTGAAACCCCATACACACCTGGCAGGACCCTGATACACCGTGAATCCCCATACACACCTGGCAGGATCCAAATACTCTGTGAAACCCCATACACACCTGGCAGGATCATGATGCACTGTGAAACCCCACATACACCTGGCAGGCTCCTGATACACTGTGAAACACCACACACACCTGGCAGGTTCCTGATACACTGTGAAACCCCATACACACCTGGCAGGATCCTGATACACTGTGAAACCCCATACAAAACTGGAAGTATCCCGATACACTGTGAAATCCGATACACACCAGGCAGGATCCCGATACAATGCGAAACTCCATACGCATCTGGCAGGATCCTGATATACAGTGAAACCGCATGCACACCTGGCCGGATCCTGATACACTGAAACCCCATACACACCTGGCAGGACGCTGATACGCCGTGAAACCCCATACACATCTGGCAGGATCCTGATTCAATGTGAAACCCCATACATATCCGGCAGGATCTTGATACACTGTGAAACCCCATACCCACCTGGCAGGTTCCTGATTCAATGTGAAACCCCATACACACCTGTCGGAAACCTGATACACTGTGAAACCCCTTAAACAAATGGCAGGATCCTGATAGTCTGTGAAACCACATACACACCTGGCAGGTTCCTGATATACTGTGAAACCCCATAGACACGTGGCAGGATCCCGATACAATGTGAAACTCTGTACACTCCTAGCAGGATCCTGAGATACTGTGAAACCCCACACATACCTGGCAGGATCGCGATACATATGTGAAACTCCATACACACCTGGCTGTTTCCTGATAAACTGGGAACCCCCATACACACCTGGCAGGATCCGGATACTCTGTGATTGCACATACTCACCGCCAGGATATAAACCATATGCCGCATAGACATTTTAACTTTCCACTTTAAAAACAGTAACTTGAATTCAATTTGTGGATGGGAAAGGGACAGATGTAGCCCTGGAATTCTATAGTGGATCACCTATGGAGAACGAGGCAGAAAATTTAAAAATAAATATTATTACTGCAAAGCACAGAAATAGCCGTCTGCAATTGTTGCATGCTACATGTTTAGTTGCATTGATTAGCATATAATCGGACATTTATGTGTGGACAATGGTATTTGTGAGTGGCAGTTAAACAGACAGCGTGGGCACAGAGAATAGTACTTAACTCTGGAGTTTGTTTTTACCCAATCCACAGATTTTTTTAACTTGCAAAATTAAATTTTACAAAGAAAGCTTCAATACGACGTTGAAATGAAAGTCGAGCGAGTTGCAAAACGGGTTTTCTAACCGTTATCGCCTGTTTTTCACCCCGCAATTAAAGTAAAAAGACTCCCAATTGTCTCTTGACCCTGATTATATGAGCTTTTCATTAATCCTTCCCTGGTAACTGGTTTCCCCGCTCCTTTGGTGTAAAATCCAATCATGCTTCCCGTCATAGTCCTGGATTCGTTCTCAGTTTTATCTATTATCACAGAATCACAGAAACCCCACAGTGCAGATAGAGGCCATTTCGGCCCATCGAGCCTAAACTGACACATATCCCACCCGATCCCCGGAAACCCCTACACCAACACATATCCCACCCTATCCCCGTAACCCCACATATTTAATCCCCCTAACACTAAGGGTCAATTTATCATAGCCAATCATCCTAACCCGCACATCTTTGGACTGTGGGAGGAAACCGCAGCACCCGGAGAAAACCCACGCAAACACGGGGAGAATGTGCAAACTCCACACAGACAGTCACCCGAGGCCGGATTCGAACCCGGGTCCCTGGCGCTGTGAGGCAACAGTGCTAACCACTATGCCACCGTGCTGCCCACTATTACCATGCATTAATGTTGTGAATTCCATTCCATTTTTTTCAATGCACCCTTGCAAAAGAAAGAAATCCAACACCCTCGCCCTTTTCTCAGCCTAAAGTTCAGATATATATTATCTTATTATTCCCTTCTGTAAAGATAATGCAAATAACATTCTTGCTGCAATCAATGGACTCTAATTGCACACCATACCCCAGATAACTAACCTAAACACCTGATACAATAACAGTGTAACTTCTGCACATTCTCATTCTGTACGTCACCCAGAAAACATCATATCCCAGTTTGCCTGCCGAAGGCCTGTACAGTAATGATGGAACTCCTGTACATTTACCGTATTCCCTTTCCCTGTGACACCCAAAAATGTATTTTCTATTCCTTCAGAAAGTTATAAAACTGGAGCATTCCTACGTTCATCCCTAGAGCAGAGTTGTTCAGTCCATTACCCACAAGCCACAAGTGGAACATTTCATTCTGATTGATCAATAAAAAGTGAGACACCGTCCTCACAGTAACACGGTTTATGCATGACTAATTTAACCCGTTCTGTGGAATGTAGGCAAAGGTGGTGAGAAGAAAAGCAGCCTATCAGAATATTTTGATCGTGGTGTAGGCTTTACGCCCGTGGGTGCGTATAACTAAAATAGTTTCTTATATGGGAGAAAACGCCAGTCTACAGCAACATGAAAACATCATTTACATTGTATGGAGAGGGGAGCTGTCATCATGGTCAGCTTAACCAATTGGAGTAACCGCTACAGACAGCAGAGGAATGCAAGACTATCCAAGAATTAGGAACTCCACCAGGGCGCATTATGGTAGAGGAAAAGCAGCCTCGCATTGATGGAGAGCAAGACAGATCTGGTGGGTCTCGTTGTGCGAGACAATATTCTCAGCAACTACCCTGCTGCAGTCAAAGCAGCGCTGGCAACTGCTGGTCAAATGCCTAGAAGCCGCAGTGATGTGATGAGAAATTGATGGCAGCAATCCAATGGTGCAAGTTTGATGACAATGAGAGGGAATGGCTTCAATTTTGGGCGGCACTGTAAAGTAGAGGATATCGAACTGATTGCCCATTGCACGAGGTAATTGGAAACGGACATGGTGTATAATGTGCAGCTCATTCTAAGTCACCCAATTTACACCATCGCCCAAAGCCAAAATTGTCCCCAGAGACTGCAAAGTTTTGCAATGAATGGTGGTAGATGATTGTTATGTAAATATACAGGGGAAGCACATTTGTCTATGTTGTGGCATACGGCATTTGCTACTAAAAATAGTGCATGTGGGTAACACCAATGGATACTCAGGGATATTTATTGGACAACACTTCACTAGATGCCAAAGCATCCATATAACCAGAATCGTGAGATGTCTATAGTACAGTTCAGGATCTATATTATCGGCATAGCAGAATTATTGAATAATTAAATATCTTCAGTAATTACTCGAGAGAAGTGTCAGGGGTACATGACATCAGGAGACAATATTAGAATTTATATAACCGTTTATATAATAAAATAGGAGTACTGAGTACAGTTTCGTTCTACTTACCTAAGAAAGGATAAACTTGCCTTGGAGGGTTGCTAGATTGACTAAATTGATTCCTGGGATCAAAGGGCTGTCTTACAACGAAATATTGTGCAGAATAGGCATATAGTATCTGAATTTTAGAAGAATGAGCGATGACCTCAAGCAAACGTATAACCTGCATAGAGGGCTTGACAAGCTATATGCTGAGAGTTATTTTCCCCTGGCTGGAGTGTCTAAAACTAGGGGGCATAGTCTCAGAATAAGGGCTCGGCCAATTAAGACTGAAATGAGGAGAATGTCTTCATTAGAGAGTTGTGAATCTTAGGAATTCTAATTCAATGGGCTGTGGATGCTCAGTCGCCTAATATACTCAAGGCTGCGATAGGTAGATTTCTGGCACAAAGGGAATCAAGGCATATGTGGATAGGGCGGGCAAGTGGAGTTGATGTAGAATTTCAGGCATGATCGTTGTGAATGTTGGAACATGCTCAAAAGTCTGTATGCCCTATTCCTGCTCTTATGACTTATCTTCTTAAATTAATCTAACTCAAGGAGAATCAAACGCCTGGTCTGGACGAATTGCATCTGTGTATTATAAAGTCTCTACAGGCGAGATAGCTGAGGTACTATTATACCTATTTAATAATTATTTAGAGAAAGTTGTAGTGCTAGAGTACTGGTAGATAACTAATGTTATATCTACATTGAAGAAGGGAGGCAGAACATCTCCAGGAGACTATAGACCAGTCAACTTGACATCACTTACAGGGAAGATAATGGAATCCCAAATAAGGGAGAAAATAGAATGTAGAAACCAAAAACATAATAACAGCCTGGATTTCAAAATGGAAATTCTTGCTTGACCAATCTCACTGAATTCTTTGAAAAGATAACAGCGAGAGTAGACGAGGTTAATGTAGTAGATGTAATTTATCTAGCTTGCCAAAAGGCCTTCGATAAGATACCACATATACAGATCAATGAATAAGGGCAGAGAATACGGAGTCAAGGGATAAGCATCAGAATGAACAGCAAGCTCCTGCAAGACAGAAAACAATGACTGCAGGTAACAGTTAGCTACACAGAGTGGCTGAACGTGGGGTCCTACAAGGATCAGTGCTGGGCTCACAGTTGTTCACAAATTAGATTTACGATTAACACTTTAAAATCATAACATAATTTATAAGTTTACACAAAACACCACACTTGGTGGGGCGGGTGAATATTAAATAACGTGGATGACTGCAATAACTTAAAAGAAGATATTAATAAACTTTCAGAATGGGCATATAATTGCCAAATGAATTTCAACATAGATAATTGTGAGTTATTACATTTTGTGAAGAAAAATATGGAGGTCACACAGTACTTGGGTAATTAGAATCAAAATGGGGTAGAGGAGGATGGGAATCTGGGAGAACAAATACACAAATCATTATAAGTGTGGTCGCTGGCTATTAATGCCATTACAAAGAAAAACAGTCACTGGGCATAATTCTACAGGGATAGAATTGAAAAGTTGACAAGTTATGCTAAACTTGTATCGAACATTATTTTATCACACTTGGAGTACTGTTTAAAATTCCAGTCACTATATTATAGAAAGGATATTGAGGCATTTGAGAGGGTGCCAAAAAGGTTTACAAGGATGATACCAGAACTGCGAGGTTATACATATCAGGAAAGGATCAACAGGCTGGGTGGCATTTATCTTGTAAAGAAAAGGCTGAGGGGTGACCTAATAGAGCGCTTTAAATTTATGAAAGATTTTGAGAGATTAGATAGAGAGCGAATAATCCCACTTTTTGAAATAACAAAACTAGAGGTCATCATTATAAAGACATTTAATAGGGAATTCGGGAGCAATTTCTTTACACAGAGAACGGTGAGTACGTGAAACTCGCTACCACAGGCAGTAGTTGAGGCGAATAGTATAGATGCATTTAGAGGTAAGCTAGGTAAGCATATGAGGGAGAAGGAAATAAAGGATTATGCTACTAGAGCAATATGTGGAATGATGGGAGGAGGCTCGAATGGAGAACTAACCCCGGAATGGTGGAGATGGGCTGAATGGGCTGATTTTTTGCGTTATATTCTAAGCAATTCGATGTAATTCTGTGTAATAATCATCATAGGGAAATGTGACATTTTAACCAAATCTTTATTTTAGTAAGTATTCGAATCAGGTGCACAGTTGAATCATTTCTTAGTGATTATAGAAGGCAATATTGGAAGTGGATTGTATTGGGTGGCTAATGCGTTAGCGCCCATTTTACATCCTCGCCCAGGTAACAACAGCCATTCACTGCATGGTAATGTTTTGCACCGAATCTATTGAATTTATGATTTAATTGTTTCACGAATCTTCACTGCAATGCAAAATATAATTTAGAAGTCGTTTCATAAATATGTAACTAATACTAAAAACCACTTTCTGTCTGTTCTGATTAAAGGTGTTCAGCAGAAACACAAGGAAACACTCCGGGTACAAACTGAAACACTGAGAGTGAACACTATCCTAATAAAGGAGAAGGTTATGAATTTCCAGCTGGTTGATCGATACGCTGAGCTAACGGTCATTTCTACTGTTCGAGATCGGATACTTGTAGAACATGAACTGCTGGCAAGAGGCCGAGAACATGAAGAGTGGAGAAAGAAACATCTCCGGAGAGAGCTGGAGAAAATCCGAACTGATCAATTGTTCCACAGCAGTTTTTCCTGGATAGGCAGATTCATCAAGAAAATGAAGGCTATCTTCTGGCGATCCAATTCTGGGAGTTCAGCAGCAGTGAGCGGAGTCCCAGGGATTGGAAAAACAACAATGGTACAAAAGATTGTTTATGACTGGGCGACTGGGAAAATATACCCACACTTCCAATTTGTTTTCAGCTTTAAATTCCGGGACTTAAACGCTATTACCTGTAGAATAAACCTGAGGAATCTGATACTGGATCTGTATCCTTACTTTGGGAATAATCTGCGAGAGCTCTGGAAGAACCCAGAGGGATTGCTGTTTATATTCGATGGTTTGGATGAATTCAAGGAGAGCATCGATTTTTCTGACAATCGGAGAAATACAGAACCGCAGCACAGGTGCACAGATCCTGAAGACTGGTGTGAAGTTTCTGACATTGTGTACAGTTTAATACAGCACAAGCTGCTCCCAGGATGTTCAGTTTTACTGACCAGCCGCCCCACTGCATTACATTTATTAGAAAAGGCTCACATCAGTGTCTGGGCTGAAATCCTGGGATTTGTTGGTGAAGAAAGGAAGGAATACTTCAACAAGTTCTTTGAAGATCAGACGGTGTCAGCAGCTGTTTTCAAGCATGTGGAGGAGAACGAGATCCTGTACACCATGAGTTACAACCCTTCCTACTGCTGGATCCTCGGTATGTCACTGGGACCATTCTTTAAACAACGAGACAGGAAGCAGCAGCGAGTTCCCAAGACCATCACCCAACTATATTCCTACTATATTCACAATATTCTGAAAAACCATGGCCGAGAGATTGAAAGCCCCCGAGATGTGTTACTGAAGATTGGTGAGATGGCATTCTCAGGAGTCTCAGAGAAGAAGATTGTGTTTAGAAATGGAGATTTGATCAAGTACAATCTACAACCTTCCCAGTTCCTGTCTGGGTTCATGATGGAACTTTTGGAGAGAGATGATTCTGCCCAGAGCGTGGTGTTCACATTCCCACACCTCACCATCCAAGAGTTTGTAGCCGCACTCGCACAATTCCTGACTCCAGATCCCGGGGACATCCTGAAACTCCTTAGAGAAGCCCACAGCAAGGAAGATGGGCGATTTGAGATATTTCTCCGTTTTGTTGCTGGTCTCTCCTCCACACAGGCAGCTCGACCCTTGGAGGAGTTTCTGGGTTCATTTCTTCATCAAACCACCTGCCGAGTGATTGACTGGGTGAAGGAAAATATCGAAGACCAGATTGCAAACACATCGAGTGAAACTGGTAAAAGGACCCTCCTGAACACATTCCACTATCTGTTTGAATCTCAGAATACAGCACTGGCTCAGACCACAGTGGGATCTGTGAAGACAATTAGATTTAGCGGATTGCGACTCACCCCGATTGACTGTGCAGTCCTGTCTCATGTCATTGGGCTCTGTGATACAATTAAAAAGCTCGATCTCGGATATTGTTACCTTCAGTGTGAAGGACTCCAACGGCTGGGACCCGTACTGCACAAATGCCGGGAGTTGAGGTAACTGTTTATTTGCCTCTAACTGTTGGGCGAATTGTAGAACAGTTAGGGATTGTTTTGTTGCTCCATAATGAACGGAAACAAACAGTTCAGTAAAACCAGAGAGAAGTAGATACAACACAAATATGATCAATTATATAAGAGGATCGGTCAATAATTCCCTAAGGACTGGAGAATCTAAAATGCATCCTTGTGAACAAATAGGGATTTTACAACCTTTATCGGATCAGCAAATACAGGTCACTGAGAGTCTGATAATTTACTTACAGTAAATCAGATTTATTGCTATTTTTCACTACCTAAGATACCTCCATTGTAGAGGCTGCTAATTGCAGCAGTCCATTAGTCAGAGCATCACACGCTCATCCCAAGTTGTAGGGGTCAGTGACAGTCACCGGAATGTCAACGTGTGTAGGAAAGGGGAGCAGAAACACCAAACATTGAGTAAGAAAGAGCAAAGCACAGCTTTCGGGCAGTGACCCGCCAGTGGGCGAGCGGAGCGTTCCCCGAAGGACGTCAGTATGTTATCTTAACTCATCAATGAAACCGCCCTTAACACTCGCCAAGTTATTCACCATCTCTTCACCCAGCTGGCAGCACTCGCACCTTTGAGTCAGAGGGTCGTGGATTCTGGCCGCACGCTTCGAATCCAGGCCAAAGCTTCAGTGACGTTTGGGAGCTAAATTCTGTTAAAAAGGTTCCAATCTAACAGGTTGTGGGGTATGAGTCCCGGAGTAAAGACACACACCGGCCAGCTTTGGGGCCTCGCAGACAGCGGGTGGCTCCTGGGGAAACCGGGGACAGTGAACCCGGGAATTCCCCATAATCCGCGCCCTATGTGTGAGGTCCCGCATCGGAAGGGAACTTACAAAAATTCCCCAGAAACTGTCGGGCCAGTGACACCTGAAATAAATGCAGAGCCAGTTTAATGGGAAATAAAGTGAGAGACTCCCCTCCCCTATAAACTAGGAGCACAACGACATTTAAAACTTGTAACGGGACAGAAAAAACTCTCCTTGTTACATAAAATCCTGGGGGACATTACAGCAGCAGTTAGCAATGTTTGACAATATAACTCACCCCGAGATATTATACAGATTAATATAATGCACAGAGTATAAAGTAAAGGGATTCATGTAACAGAATCATAGAGTCATAGAAAGTTACAGCACAGAAGGAGGCCATTTCAGCCCATCGTGTCCAAGCCGGCCAAAAAATAGCTATCCAGCCTAATCCCAATTCCCAGCTCTTGCTCCGTTACCCTGCAGGTTAGAGCATGCAAAGTGCACAACCAAGTAGGTTATAAATGTGGTTAGGGTTCCTGCCTAGTCCAGCTTTTCAGGCAGTGAGTTCCAGACCCCCACATCTCTCTGGGTGAAGAAATTTCCCCTCACATCCCCTGTAAACCTTCCAAAAATTACTTAAAATCTGGGCCCCTTGGATTTTGACCTGCTAAGGGAAATAGGTCATTTCAATCCACTTTATCTATGCTATCATAATTTTGTACACCACAATAAGGTCTCCAGTCAGCCTCCTCTGTTCCAAGTAATACAGACGCAGCCTATCCAGTCTTTCCTCATAGCTAAGATGCTCCATTCCCGGCAACACCCTTGTAAATCTCCTCTGTACCCTCTAGTGCAATCACATCTTTCCTGTAATGTGGTGACCAGAACTGCACGCATTACTCTAGCTGAGGCTTAACTAGTGTCATATACAGTTGAAGCATAGCCCCCTGCTCTTGTATTCTATGCCACTACTAATAAAGACACGCATTCCATATGTCTCCTGAACCACCTTATCTACTTGGCCGGCTAACTTCAGGGAACTGTGGACATGCAATCCAAGGACCCTTTGTTCCTCTACAATACTCAGTGTCCTACCATTTAATGTGTATTCCCTGTCCTTGTTAGCCCTCCCTAAATGCATTAACTCACACTTCTCCGGATTGAATTCCATGTGACACTGTTCTGCCCACCTGACCAATGTATTTATATCTTCCTGCAGTCTACAGCTTCCATCTTCAGTATCAACCACACAGCCGATTTTAGTATCATCTGCAAACTTCTTAATCATACCCATTATATTCAAGTGAAGATCGTTGATATATACCACAAAAAGCCAGAGAGCCCGTACTGAGCCCTGCGGAACCCCACTGGAAACAGCCTTCCAATCACAAAAACACTCATCAACCATTACCCTCTGCTTTCTGTCTCCGAGCCAGTTTTGAATCCAAATTGACACTTTGTGCTATATCCCATGGGCCTTCAACTTCGTGACCAGTCTGCCATGTGGATCCTTAACAAAAACCTTGCCAAAATCCATATATTCTACATCAAACGCACTACCCTCATCTACCCTCCTTGTTACCTCCTCAAAAATTCACCCTGTATAATTTATTTCCGCGAAAATCGCCCCAATCCCATTAAATCCGTCAGTTAAAGAACAGCAGAAATGAGACTAGTTTCTCCAACTTGACGGGGCCGGTCACCGAGCTCAAGGAGGTTAATCATCAGGAAATGAAACCTGGCTGAGGGACATTTAAGGGCTTCACACAGACAGCACTTTATTTAAAAAATGCATTTACTGACCGTCCCTGATTATATGGGGAGTTGGACAGAGTGTTATTCATTGCCAGTGACAGAAAAATCTGGTTATAAACTTCCTGAAGTTTACTTTCTGTTTCCTGTAATATCCAAAAGAGAAAAAAACTTATAAATGAACCGGGGCTTGATTCAGTTTATTTCTCTCACTCTCTGTCGGTTTGTGTTTAGACTGAGTTTCAACACAGTGGGAGATTCAGGAGTGAAACTATTGTCTACGGCTCTGAGTAATCCGGACTGTAAAATACAGGAACTATGGTAAGTACCAGGCTGTGTGAGATTTGTTATAACTGGGTGTCTGACACTGTACATTATTATTAGTATCTGTAATAGTGTTATTAATAAACTGTACATTTTTAGTAGTATATGTAATAGTTTTATGAATTTTAACTTGGGATCTGCCCTTGGGATCTCCCCTCTCTCATCTCTTTCTCTCCTGATCCTCAGGTTGGATAATAACAGTCTCATACATTCTTGTGCCGAGGATCTCGCGTCCGCTCTCTCTACAAACCGCTCACTGACGAAGCTGTACTTGGGTTATAATAAACTGGGAGATTCAGGAGTGAAACTTGTGTCTATGGCTCTCAGGAACCCGGACTGTAAAATACAGACACTGCGGTAAATAACAGACTGTGTGAGATTATGTTTATAATAATTGGATGCGTGACAATGTACATTATTATGAATATCCATAATAGTGTTATTAGGAAACAATGGGGAAGTACACTTGCCATGAATCTTATCATTCATGGAGAAATGACTCATGAAATAACACTGTGCGGCCAGATGGTGGCCCCGTCCAAGGAGTATAAATATCGGGCGTGGGCCCAGCTTGCTCAGGACGTTTTTGTAACCAGCAACTAGTGATGGAACTAGAATCTCACGGTTGTGAAACAGTTGATTAAAGTCTTGATTTATACCCAAACCAAGTGCTCAGTAGTCTTTTTACATCAACACTAATTCGATGTATTACTCTCTTTGACGCCCAGGCTGGATGATGTCGGTCTCACAGCTTCTTGTGCCGCGGACCTCGCCTCCATTATCAATACAACCTGCTCACTGACGGTTCTGTCCTTACGTTCTAATAAACTGGGCGATTCAGGAGTGAAACTACTGTCTGGGGCTCTGATGAACCCGGACTGTAAAATACAGGAACTGGAGTAAGTAGCAGACTATGTGAGATTGTGTTTATGATAACTGGATTTCTGACACTGTACATTATTATTACTATCAGTCATTGTGTTATTAATAAACTCTGGAGGTTTACTTTGATTCTTTTTATATCTCTCTCTCTGATCCCAGTCTGGATAATAATGGGTTTACAGATTCTTGTACCGAAGATCTCGTTTCCGCTCTCAGTACAATTCAGTCACTGGCGATTCTGTTCCTGGGATCAAACTCCTTCACAGACCGATCTGTCGCCACTCTCCGCCACCTCATACTGAACTGCGGGAGCCTGGAGAAGATCTGGTGAGTGTTTGTGTTCATGTTTCAGATGGTAGGTAAAATATAAATGGGATTCCATCACCTTTACGGGTAATATTTCCCTGTATTTATTATTAAATAATAACACCAGTCACCCTGCTATTTACACTGTTGTGGAAACTGGTTAATCCCTGTTTAATCTTTAATATGTTTCAGGCTGAGAGATAATCATTTCAGTTCCAATGGAAAGAAACAGCTGGAGTTGCTGCAGGGAACAAGACGTGGACTGAGTGTGGATGTGTGAACATTTCAATTGATGACAATCACTGGACTCATTATATGACCATTTCTGCCCGATATTCTGCCCCTCCTCTTTAAGCGGCCGCGCTCCAGGTTTAAATCCTATCAGCCCCTTTAAGGGTTTCCAGCTCGAGCTGAGCGGGCATCATCTCCCATTTTTAAGTCAGAGCCCCAGCCACAGGGACACGAGACTCAGCCGCCCAGCCCCACATTGCTGCTTCTGCAGGACATCCGAGGCTGAATGTTCCCCAATGGGGCACTGGGGAAATGTACAGACAGGAAGGGCCCAGAGTGGGGCTCAGTCTGGGCTGCAGTGGGACGCTGACGGTTGCAATCGGTATTCCTGGGTTTGGGGTAACATTACCCAGGGTCCGCGGTCATTATCAGTCCCCAGTGCCTTGCTGGGAAGTGAACCTGTGCGGGTTCACACCTGATCCGCTAAAGCCACTTTATCGCCCCGCTAAGAAAGTGGAAATGATCCCCTGGAGAGTGGGAATCGGAACTTCGAGGAAAAGGACAGGACGGGGGAATCGTTGGAACTGGGATCAGGCTGAATGAAGAGTAACCAATGGATCAGAGGGGCTGATGAGATGGGCAGCGGGAAGAGCAGAACAAATCAAGAGACTAAGTGTAGAAATTAAATACATATGAATTAATAAAATATGTATCAGATTTTGTGTAACTATATATCGATTGAGGAAACGGCAAAACAAAATAAAGGATACCTTTGCTGAAGGAAGACCTTGGTTTAAATGACAACGGGCATTGGTTAAAGGTCTTAAAGGCTATTTGTTCAAACTTAAATTATCAATGCAACAATGAACTTGAAAACTGAAAGTGAGAGGTCAAGGTAATACTGACGAAATCCAGATGCAAGATAATGTACCAGGTCTCGCCCGCATCCGGTGAAGTATCTGAAAGTTATGAACATTGCCCTTGCATTTCCCGCGGGTTTTCGTCCATTACTGCCAATGGGATGAATGTCTGGGCAATGTTGCCGCAATTTTCCCGCAGACCGCCCACTGTGAGTGTGCAACTCCGGCATTGGCATGGCATCCAGGAAATCCCAGCCCTAGTGTAGAAGGGGGGCCAGTTAGTAAGGAAGTGAGTGAGAGAGTAATCGAAATTCCTTTCAGAGAGACAGGGACAAAGGGAGAGAGAGGGCTATAGGGAGAGAGGTATCGATTATTTACCAATACCCTTTAGAACGTTCAAGAATCTGCTTCCACCACCCTTTCACGCAGTGCATTTCAGATCAGAACAACTCGCTGTGTAAAGTAATTATTCTCATTTGGGTACATACCCTCTGCCAGTGGAAACACATTTCCCTGTTTTACTCTAACAAAACTCCCCTTTTAACTTTTAACATTTCTGTTAAATATCCCTTTGACCAGCTGTGTTCTAAGGAGAACAATCTTCGTTTCTCCAATCTCTCCACATAACTGAAGTCCATCATCCGCTTTAACTTTACTCTGCAACTTCTCTCAGGCCCATTAAAATGTAACATTTAGTTTATATTGGATCATTATTTCTACCAACATAAATCACTTCACACGTCTTTGCATTAGATTTCATTTGCCATTTGTATGCCCATTTTTCAAGTCTGTCTATATCCTCTTGAACCGATTACTATCCTCCACAATGTTCAAACAATTTCGAGTATCATTTAATTCGCAAACCTTGAAATTATGTTTCAAGACCGAACCCTGTGGAACGGCTGCACACTTCCCTTTCGTCTCAAAAACAGCCATTCACCAGTGCCGTATGCTTGCTGTCCTTTAGCCAATTTCGTATCCATGAAGTCGCTGCTGCTTTAATCCAATGAGCTTCAATTTTGCTATCAAGTTTAAATTTTTATCAAACAATTCATGGAACTCCACATAGAAAACATCAACCCTACCACCCTCATCCACCCTCTCTGATACTTCATCAAGAAACTCAAGAAAGTTATTAGAACACGAATTTCCATCAACAAATCCTTGCTGGGTTTAATTTATTAGTGCCTTTTTTCCAAATGAAAATTAATTTTGGTATGGTTTTTTGTCCATAAATGTTGCCCGAACAGCGGCGTCGAATGAATCTTTTGTAGTCGTCGAGTTTAGCCCTCTCCATTTTTTGAAGAGTCGTGTAGCATTTGCAATCTCCCAGTGATTTGGCACCGCTCCCATATGTAAGGAGAATTGGAAGATTGTGTCCAGTATTTCCGCAATTTTCTCCTCACTTCCCTTAGCAACCAAAGATGCTTCCCATCCGGTCTGGGTGACGTTTCTACATTTTACAACCCAACTTTTAAGTACCTCCTCTTTCATTTTTATCCTATCCAGTTTATTTACTATCTCCTCCTTTCCAGTTACATTGGCAGTATCCTGTCTTTACTGAGCACAGATGCAAAAGACACACTTAGTACCTCAGCCGTGCCCTCTGTTTCCACAAAACGATCCCTAATTGGGCCAGCTCAGACTTTGACTCTTTGTTTTAGTTAGTTATATGTTTATAAAATACTTTTGTGTTCCCTTTCAGGAACCAATCTGGTCTCTTTGCCTTTTATTTATTTTATCTTGTTCCCTCTGTGCTTCCTGTATTACATTTAGTTTTGCACTGATATATGAAACAGACTTGAATCATTAGCTTCCTTTTTCTGTTTCCTTGTTATGTCTGTATCTTTAGTCATCCAATGAGCTGTATTTATGGTTATCCTTCATTTCCCCCTCATGGAAATGTGTCTAGTCTATACCTGTACTATCACCTCTTTAAAGGCCTCTCATTGCTCATCGACTGCTTTATCTGCTATTTTTTATTCCAATCCGTTTGGGCCAAATTCTTTTAGAACCCTCCTCCATTTGTGTATGTTCACATTAGACTTTACCTTCTCCTTTTCCATAATTACACGAATCCTAATGATAATGTTTATCACTTTCCCAAATGATCTCACGCTTCACATGCCGCACTTCATTCTCAAGGACTAGATACAGCTCTGCTTCCTCTCTCAATTGGCAGGAAATATATTGATAAAGAAGTTTCTTTCGTACACATTTCCTTAATCCCTCCATTTCTTAGACCTTTACAGTGTTATTTTCTCAGTCTATATTAGCTCATTTAAATCCCTTTTTGGCACTGGTCTATAGCCCTTGCATCTCTTTGCAATGTGCCTGCAAATTTCTCCTCTAGTCCGTTCCCACTATTTTTTCGGCGATAGTATACTACCAAAAACGTGATAGCTCTTCTATTATTCCTTAATTCTAACCTAAAAGTTTCTGTCTTTGAAGCCTCAAGCACAATATCACTTTCAAGGGCTGTAACAGTATATTTGATCAAGACTGGCACCCCGTCCTTTTTCCTTCCCTATATTTCCTGAATACTGTGATCCAGGAATATTACGTCCCCAATCCTACAATTGTTTGAGCAACGTCTCCATTACTGCCACTATATCATAATCCCGTGTGAATATTTGTGTCTGCAGCTCACCAACATTATTCATCACGATCCATTCCTTTGTGCACATGCGCTAGAAACCCATCTCAGTCTGCGTCACATTTTCCCCTCTGATCCATCATATTTCTGAGCTAATCTCTGCTTGAATACTCTTCATCTTTCCTAGTCCTCCGAAGCTTGCATATCCTCTCTATTGTTTCACACTGGTGCCCCTCCCACTGTCAAAATAGTTCAAATACTCCTCCACCAGCACTAGGTAACCTTCCTGCCAGGGCATTTGTCCAAACCCTCATGTGGTGCAGCCTATCCATCTTGCACAAGTCCCCCTGAACCCAAAACCGCTCTCAACGCCCCAGGAATCTGAAGCCCTCCCTCCTGTACAATTTCTTCAGCTAAGTCGTAATCTGCCTTATTTTACTGCTCCTATACTCACAAGCACGTGGCACTGACAGTAATTTAGAGATTACTGCCTTTGACGTACTGCTCTTTAACATTCTTTCTAGCTCCAGAAGCTCTCTCCCATGGACCTGAACAGCTTTCCTACCTCTGGCATTGGTTCCAACATGGACCGTGACATCTGGCTGTTCCTCTCCCCCCGCAAAATGTTCTGCCTTTGTAACATTATGTCTTCACACTGGCACCAGCGAGGCAACACACCTTGCGATACTCATATTGCCGGATGCTGAAACACCTTTTTAACCCACTGTCTGTCTAATCCCCTATGACAATTGCATTTCTGTACTTTGCTTTAGCTCTCTGTACAGTCATTTATTCCATGTTACAGTGGATGTACCCTGGACTGCACTCACCCTCACTGGGAGTTAAAACAGAAAACAGGGTTAACAGTGACACACTCCTGGAGAATTACTGCAATGCCTGCCACTTCCAATCCTGCCAGACGTTCACCCACCAACTGTCCTCCTGAACTGTCTCTGGCTGTGCGGTGACCACCTCCTGAAGCATGTGATCAGGTAATACTCAGCTTCCCGTATGCCCTACGGCAACTCCAGCCAGAGCTTGGGATCGAGCAGCTGGAGGCACTTCTTGCACACGTGGTTATCCAGGACACAGCAAACATCCTGGAGATCCCACATGGCACAAGTCTTGCATGTTAAAGCTCTCAGCTAACGATTACTTTACATAAAAGTCTGTGCGATATATATAGATTCCTATCCCCTGACCTCTTATTTGTTTTTTTATACAATATGTGCACCACATTTCTATTTAATGCAATTTGGATATCTTTATTGTTGATCTTCTCTACTTAGTTCATTTAGATTTTATCTCCTTAGATCTAATTAATTACACTGATTATGTATTTATATATTTGCTATAGTCCCATGGTTTTAATTAATTTGCACCTCCTTCTCTCGCTGCACCAAATTCACACTCTCACCAAATTTCAATTATAAAATGGTCCCTTGTTTGCAAATCACTGCGTCAAGGAGATTCATCCAGCTCTGTCCTTAACAAGCATTGCCCAAGTTCTGCTTTTGCAGATATCCCTCTAATATATGCCTCTTAGAAAACCACCAGTTACAACTGGTCAGTGAAATACCAGCAACAGTAATTAACATCTAGTCAGGGATCCACTTGCAGCTGATTCACTGTTAACTGTCACTGACATGTCGTTTTTTAGATATGGAAAAATAAGTTAAATTTCAGTTTAGTCGCCTTTTTCCTGGTTCTTCACAATCTGATAAACTTGAATACTCTCTCAAAAAGTACTTAATCCAAACATTAGATTATTTAATAGGCCTCTATCAGGTCACGTGTAAGTTTACCTTGCTCTAATGTCAATAGACCAAGGTCCCTCAGCCTCTGAGGTTCTTTAAAGTAGCGATCATTTTTGAAGCTCTCCTCTGGCCCATTTCGATGGCCATTATATCACTACTATGTGGGGAGACCAATACTGGGCACAGCACTCTCGATGTGGTCTGACCAGCGACCTTTATAATGGTGTTCTTCAATTTGTGCTAAATCGCTCTATTAATACAATACAATAACTTGTTAGCTTTAGTTGTGCTTTCTCTACATTGGTCATGAAAATTGAATGATGCATGCAAAATAAATGAAGATCCCTTTCTCTGACGACCTCTTTCAGCATTGTTCCTTAAAAGTGATACATGCATTCTGTGATGGCCCTGCCCACATGCAGCGCAGTATACTTACCGAAATTAAATGGCATTCGGCACTGTGTGGCTCACTCCCCTAGCACATCTAAATAGATTTGCGTTTGACTGCACTTCTCTACCGTCATAACGCTTGCAAATATGTTGAGTATTCAATATTCCTACTGCTAGACTGGGAGTTACATTGGTGAGCACCTCACCACTAACCGTGGGAAACTGCTGCCATCCTTTGCCCTTTCTCTCCCATATCTCCTCGCTTCCATTGTTGACGTTCCCCTGGCTCTATTAGTTGGCACTTTATAGACCTAACCATAAGTTAACTGCAAGTAAACTGCTGTGTTACACAGCCATTACCCACCCCCCAGCCCTACGCCTGCTCTCTGTTTATCTCATTGAGCTGCTAATCTCTTCCCAAATTTGTGTTCTGAATTTCTGGACTGGAACTACACTGGATTAGACCATCAGACTCATCCAGGGCAGCCTTGATGAAGAGTGCATTAGGAACGGGTTCCTTGAGCAGTATGTTATTGAATCAACCAGGGGGGCAGGCAATTTTAGATCTGGTCCTGTGTAATGAGACAGGATTAATATAAAATATCCTAGTAAAGAATCCCCTTGGAATGAGTGATCATAACATGGTTGAATTCCAAATTCAGTTGGAGGGTGAGAGAGTTGGATGTCAAATCAGCGTACTAAGCTTAAATAATGGAGACTATGAAGGTATGAGAGCAGAGTTGACTAAAGTGGACTGGGAAAACAGATTAATGTGTAAGATGGTACATGAGCAGTGGTGTACATTCAAGTAGATATTTCACAACTTTCAAGCAAAATATATTCCACTGAGGAAATAGGGGTGCAAAAGAAAAGACAGCCATCTGCGGCTAAGTAAAGTAATAAGGAATAGTATCCGACTGAAAACAAGGGCATATAAAGTAGCCAAATCTAGCGGGAAGATGGAAGATTGGGAAGCATTTCAAAGCCAGCAAAGAATAACTAAAAGATTAATTAAGAGAGGGAAGATAGATTATGAAAGTAAATTGGCAAAAAATATAAAACAGATAGCAAGAGTTTCTACAGTTATGTAAAAAGAAAAAGGGTGGCTAAAGTGAATTTGGTCCCTTAGAGGACGAGACCGGGAAATTAGTGGTGGGGAACATGGAGATGGCAAAAACGCTGAAATTTTTTTAAAATCAGTCTTTACAGTAGAGGACACGAAAAATATCCCAACACTGGACAAACAGGGGGCTATAGGCGGGGAGAAGATAAACACGATTAAAATCACTAAGGAGGTGGTACTCGGTAAGATAATGGGACTAAAGGCGGATGAATCGCCTGGACGTGATGGCTTACATCCTAGGGTCTTGAGAGAAGTGGCGGTAGGGATTGTGGATGCATTAGTGGTAATTTTCCAAACCACCCTGGATTCAGGCAAGGTGCTAGCAGATTGGAAAACAGCTAATGTAACGCCCTTATTTAAAAAATGGAAGTAGACAAAAGGCTGGAATCTATAGACCAGTTAGCCTAATATCTGTGGTTGGTAAAATGTTGGACTCCATTAATAAGGAAGCAGTAACAGGGCATTTGGATAAGCATAATTTAATCGGACAGAGTCATCATGGTTTTATGAAGGGGAAGTCATGTTTGACAAATTTGCTCGAATTCTTTGAGGACGTAACAAAGAGTGGGGATAAAGGGGAACCAGTGGATGTGGAGTATTTGGACATCCAAAAGGCATTTGACAAGGTGCCACACAAAAGATTACTGCACAAGATAAAAAAGCACGAGATTGTGGGTAATATATTGGCATGGGTGGAAGATTGGCTATCTAACAGAAAACAGAGAGTTGGGATAAAAAATGGTTCATTCTCGGGCTGGCAATCAGTGACTAGTGGTGTTCCACAGGATTCAGTGCTAGGACCCCAACTCTTTACAATCTATATTACCGATTTGGAGGAAGGGACCGAGTGTAACGTATCCAAGTTAGCCGACGATACAAAGATGGGAGGGAAAGCAGTGACTGATGTGAACATAAAAAACCTGCAAAAGGACATAGGCTAAGTGAGTAGGCAGAAATTTGGCAGATGGAATATAATGTTGGAAAGTGTGAGGTTATGCACTTTGGCAGAAAAAAATCAAAGAGCAAGTTATTATGTAAATGGTAAGAAACTACAAAGTGCTATAATACAAAGGGATCTGGGGGTCCTGGTGCATGAAACACAGAAGGTTAGTATGCAGGTACAGCAGGTGATCAGGAAGGCCAATGGAATCTTGGCTTTTATTGCAAGGGTGCTGGAGTATAAAAGCAGGGAAATCTTGCTTCAGTTATACAGGGTACTGGTGAGGCCTCACCTAGAATACTGCATGCAGTTTTGGTTTCCATATTTAAGAAAAGATATACTTGCTCTTGAGGCAGTTCAGAGAAGGTTCAGTCAGTTGATTCCGGAGATGATGGGGTTGATGTATGAGGAAAGGTTGAGTAGGTTGGGCTCTACTCATTGGAATTCAGAAGAATGAGAGGTGATCTTATCGAAACATATAAGATTGTGACGGGCTTGATTGGGTGGATGCGGTGAGGATGTTTCCACTGATAGGTGAGACTAGAACTAAGGGGCATAATCTGAGAATAAGGGGCTGCCCTTTCAAAACTGAGATGAGGAGAAACTTCTTCACTCAGAGGGTAGTAAATCTGTGGAATTTGCTACCTCAGAGAGCTGTGGGTGCTGCGACATTAAATAAATTTAAAACTGAGATAGACAGTTTCCTAGCAGATAAGGGAATTAGGGGTTACTGGGAGCGGGAAGGAAAGTGGACGTGAATCTAGTTTTGGATCAGCCATGATCCTATTGAATGGTGGAGCAGGCCCGAGGGGCCGTATGGCCTACTTATGCTCCTACTTCTTATGTTCTAATGGTTCTCACCCTTCAGGTTTTGCCGCCCCCTTCCACAAATCTGCCGTCATCATACCTCTCCTCAAAAAACAACCTTTGATCCCTCCGTTCTTGCAAACTCGCACCCCATCTCTAAACTCCCTTTCTTCTGCAGTGGCCTTGAATGTGTTGCTGCCTCCCAAATTCGTGCCCCTTTTTCGTGCAAATCCATGTTCAAATTCCTCCAGTCTGGTTTCCGCCCTGGACACAGTACCATCATAGTCACAAATGACATCCTTTGTGAGTCTGACCAAGCTAAACTATCCCTCCTCGTCTTTCTTGACGTATTTTTATTCGTTTATGATATGTGAACGTCGCTGGCAAGGCCAGCACTTATTGCCCATCCCTAATTGCCCGAGACAAGGTGGTGGTGAGTCACCTTCTTGACCCGCTGCAGTCCGTGTGGTAAAGGTACTTCCACTGTGCTGTTTGGTAGGGAATTCCAGGACTTTGACCCAGCGACGATGAAGAATCGGCGATATATTTCTAAGGCAGGAGCTGTACGACTACGAAGGGAACTTGGAGGTGCTAGTTTTCGCATGCATCTGCTTCCCTTGTCCATCTAGGTGGAAGATGTCGCGGGTTTGGGAGGTGCTGAAGAAGAAGCCTTGGCGGGATGCTGCAGTGCATCTTGTAGATGGTACACACTGCAGCCATGGTATGGCGCTGGTGGAGGGAGATAATTTTTAAGGTGGTAGATGTGGTGCCTATAAAGTGGGCTGGATGGTGCCGAGCCTCTTGAGTGTTGTTGGAGCTGCACTCATCCAGGGAAGTAGAGAGTATTCCATCACACTACTGGCTTGTATCTTGTAGATGGTGGAAAGAACTTAGGGAGTCAGGAGGTCTGACACTCGCCACAGAATACCTAGCCTCTGACTGTATTTATTTGTCTGGTCCAGTTACGTTTCTGGTCAATGATGACTGCCAGATTATTGATGGGGTTGGATTCGACGATGGTAATGCCATTGAATGTCAAGGGGCATTGGTTAGACTCTCTTGTTGGAGTTAGGGAGTTAGTCATTGCCTGGCACTTCTGAGGGGAATTGAAAGGCGCTGAACACTGTGCAGTCATCAGGGAACATCTCCATTTCGGACCATATGTTGGAGGAAACGTCATTGATTATGATTGGGACTGGGACACTCTCTTGAGTAACTCCTGCAGCGATATCCTGGGGCTATGATGATTGACTTTCATTCACCATCGCTTTGTGCTAGGTATGACTCCAGCCAGTGTAAAGAGTTTTCCCCCGATTCCCATTGACTTGATTTACTCGGGATCCTTCATGCCACACTCGGTCAAATGCTGCCTTGAATTCAAGGGTAGTCATTTTAACTTCTCCTCTGGAATACAGCTCCTTTTCTAATGTTTGGGCCAAGGCTTTAATGAGGTCGGGATTCGAATGGTCTTGGCAGCACCCAAACTGGGCATCAATCAGCATGTTATTGTCGAGTAAGTGCCATTTGATAGCACTGTCAATGTAACTTTCCATAATTTTGCTGATGTTTGAGAGTGGACTCATGGGGCGGTAATTAGCCGGGTTTGATTTATCCTGCTGTTTGTGGACAGGACATACCTGGGCATTTTTCCACATTGTCGGATGGATGACAGTGTTGTAGCTGTAATGGAACTGCTTGGCTGGAGGCGCAGCTAGTTCTGGGGCATAAGGCTTCATCACGACAATGTAGTTGGCAGGGCCCTCGGCTGTATCCAGTGTGCTCCGCCGTTTCTTGATATCACGTGGGGTGAATCAAATTGGCTGAAGACTGGCTTCTGTGATGGTGGGGAACTCAGGAGGAGGCCGATATGGATCATACAGTCTGGCACTTCTGGCGAAAGATGGTTGCAAATGCTTCAGCCTTCGTTTTTGCACTCACGTGCTGGGCTCCACCATCATTGTGGTTGGTTTTATTCATGGAGCCTCCTCCCATTATTTGTTTAATGGTCCACCACCATTCACGAATCGATGTGGGAGGAGTGCAGAGCTTTGATCTGAACCGTTGATAGTGGGATCGCTTAGCCCTATCTATAACATGCTGCTTCCTCTTTTTAGTATGCATGTAGTCCAGTGTTGCAACTTCCCCAGATAGTAACTTCATTTTCAGGTAGGCCTGGTGCTGCTCCTATCATGCTCTTCTGCTCTCCTTATTGAACCAAGGTTGGTCCCCTGGCTTCATGTTAATGGTAGAGCAAGGAATTTAGTGGGCCATGATGATACAGATTTTAGTGGAATGCAATTCTGCTGCTGCTGTCATTAATGCCCAGTTTGGAGCTGCTAGAATTGTTCTGAATCTATCCCATTTAGCACCGTGGTAGTGCCACACAACACGATGGAGGATGTCCTCAGTGTGAAGTCGGGACTTCGTCAATGACTGTGCGATGGTAACTGCTACCAATATTCTCATGGACAGATACATCTGTGAGAGGTAGATTGGTAAGGATGATTTAAAGTAGGTTTTTCACTCGTGTTGCTTCTCTCCCCACCTGTCGCATGCAAAGACTGTCAGTTATGTCCTTCAGGTCTCGGTCAGCGCAGTCAGCAGTGGTGCTACCGAGCCACTCTTCGTGATGGACATTGAAGTCCCCCACCCAGTGTACATTCTGTGCCCTTGCTACTCTCAGGGCTTCTTCCAAGTGGTCAACATGGAGGAGTATTGATTCATCAGCTGAGGGAGGGCGGTAGGTGATAATCAGCAGGAGGTTTCCTTGCCCATGCTCGATCTGAAGCATGTCTACAGTGTTCACTATAGTCTTTGACACGGTTCTTCCCCCGTCAACTAGCTGTCTGGAACTGCGCTCGCCTGGTTCCATTCTTATCTGTCTAATTGTAGACAGAGCATCAACTGCAATGTCTTCTCTTCCCACTCCCGCATCGTTACCTCTGGTGTTACCCAATAATCTATCCGTGGCCCTCTCATATTTGTCATCTACATCTTGCCCCTTGGCGACATCATCATAAAACACAGAGTCAGTTTGAACATGTACAATGCCGACATCCAGCTCTAACTCATTACCAATTCTCTTCACCGCTCCGCAGTCTCTAAAATGTCAGACTTGTCTGACATCCAGTTCTGGATGAGCAGACATTTTCAGTATTTAAATATTGGGAAAATCGAAACCATTGTATTCGGTCCCTATCACAAATTCTGTTTCCTAGTCACTGACTCCATCCCTCTCCCTAACATCTGTCTGAGGCTGAACCACACTGTTCACAACCTTGGTGTCATATTTGACCCTGAAATGAGCTTACGACCACATCTCCACAGCATAACTAAGGCTGCCAATTTCCACCTCCTTAACATCGCCCATTTCCGCCCTTGCCGCAGCTCATCCACTGCTGAAAACCTCATCCATGCCGTTGTTACCTCTAGACTTGACTATTCCAATGCACTCCTGGCTGGCCTCCCACATTCCACCCTACATAAACTTGAGGTGAGTTATGAGACATGGCATCAGAGGGTATCGCTTATAACCTACTAGCCAGCAATGCACATTGCTTTACGGCTCAAAGATCTGTTGGACGGTTTACCATCTCATTATAACTGCATCGTGGCAATTACTTGGAGAGCGGCCATTCATCTGCACTGTCTGTGGTCGCAGACAAATTGAAAATTGCCTTTACAGAATCCATTCTTGTTCATGAACAGCTCCGAATCTAAATGAGGTGCTCGAATTCAACATGTGCACGGTCAATTGCTCCCTGGATCATGGGGAATCTCGCAAAACTATCGAATCCCTTTGCTCTCTGCCTCTGGTCTGCTTTGGATATAGGGAATGATATATATTCATTCCGCAGAGGTTATAGAGCCGCAGATATCACCCTTAAGCAGAAGTGCAC
>NW_028225184.1:32369109-32409109 GCF_052327205.1 Somniosus microcephalus
GACCAATCCAGGTACCAGGAGAGAGCTAGTGCAGTCGGGAGAGCAGGAGGCCAGTAACTGGTGAGTTTAAAAGCTCACCTTTCGCGGGCTTTTTCTCTCACAGCTGGTGCAGTCAGGAGAGCAGGAGGCCAGTAACTCTTATATAAGTGGAGCTGTTGCTAAACCCGAAACACTACAGTGTAGTGTCTCCCACCCTTCCACCTCCTCTAACCTTTTAGGGGTTAGGGGAAGTTGGAAAGGTAGGTTCAATTTATTTTATTTCAGGAGCCTAACCTAGGTTGAAAAGGTTCCAGGACAGGAGGCGGCAGTGAGAGAGAGAGAGAGAGACTGGGAGTTTGAGAGAGCGAGTGTGTGAGAGAGAGAGAGCGTGTGTGAGAGATAGAGAGGGAGTGTGAGAGAGAGAGAGAGAGAGTGGGAGTGTGAGAGACTGAGAGAGAGAGTGGGAGTGTGAGAGAGAGAGTGAGAGTGGGAGTGGGAGATAGAGAGAGTGGGAGTGTGTGAGAGAGAGAGTGGGAGTGTGAGAGAGAAAGATCGAGAGTGTGTGAGAGAGAGAGAGAGAGTGGGAGTGTGTGTGAGAGAGAGACAGAGAGCGGGAGAGTGTGAGAGAGAGAGAGACTGGGAGTGTGTGTGAGAGAGAGAGAGAGAGTGTGTGTGAGAGAGAGAGACTGGGAGTGTGAGAGAGAGAGACTGGGAGTGTGAGAGAGAGAGAGAGTGGAAGTGTGTGAGAGAGAGAGAGAGAGAGTGGGAGTGTGTGAGAGAGAGAGAGAGAGTGGGAGTGAGAGAGAGATAGAGAGAGAGCAACTGGGAATGTAAGAGAGAAAGAGACTGGGAGTGTGTGAGAGAGAGAGAGACTGGGAGTGAAAGAGAGAGAGAGAGAGATTGGGAGTCAGAGAGAGAGAGAGTCTGGGAATGTGAGAGAGAGAGAGAGACTGGGAGTGTGAGAGAGAGAGAGAGACTGGGAGTGGGAGTGTGAGAGAGAGAGAGAGAGGGAGAGAGGGAGACTGGGAGTGAGAGAGAGAGAGAGAGACTGGGAGTTTGAGAGAGAGAGTGTGTGTGTGAAGAGAGAGAGTGTGTGAGAGAGAGAGAGAGTGGGAGTGTGAGAGAGAGAGAGAGAGAGACAGCTTGGACCTGTGGGAGAGCAGCAGCGCGACCGGCGGCACGTAAAACCGGCGGGTTCAGCAGAGGCGAGGTCAGAGAGCTTGGACCTGTGGGAGAGCAGCAGCGCGACCGGCGGCACTTAAAACCGGCGGGTTCAGCAGAGGCGGGACCAAATCAACAGCAGAGCAGAGAGGCCCACAGCCCCGAGACCGGAGAAGCAGCGGACCTGCGCGGGAGCAGCCCGAGGCGGGAGAGCTTAAAGGCTTGAGCGGGAGCAGTCAGAGGCACCGACCAATCCAGGTACCAGGAGAGAGCTAGTGCAGTCGGGAGAGCAGGAGGCCAGTAACTGGTGAGTTTAAAAGCTCACCTTTCGCGGGCTTTTTCTCTCACAGCTGGTGCAGTCAGGAGAGCAGGAGGCCAGTAACTCTTATATAAGTGGAGCTGTTGCTAAACCCGAAACACTACAGTGTAGTGTCTCCCACCCTTCCACCTCCTCTAACCTTTTAGGGGTTAGGGGAAGTTGGAAAGGTAGGTTCAATTTATTTTATTTCAGGAGCCTAACCTAGGTTGAAAAGGTTCCAGGACAGGAGGCGGCAGTGAGAGAGAGAGAGAGAGACTGGGAGTTTGAGAGAGCGAGTGTGTGAGAGAGAGAGAGCGTGTGTGAGAGATAGAGAGGGAGTGTGAGAGAGAGAGAGAGAGAGTGGGAGTGTGAGAGACTGAGAGAGAGAGTGGGAGTGTGAGAGAGAGAGTGAGAGTGGGAGTGGGAGATAGAGAGAGTGGGAGTGTGTGAGAGAGAGAGTGGGAGTGTGAGAGAGAAAGATCGAGAGTGTGTGAGAGAGAGAGAGAGAGTGGGAGTGTGTGTGAGAGAGAGACAGAGAGCGGGAGAGTGTGAGAGAGAGAGAGACTGGGAGTGTGTGTGAGAGAGAGAGAGAGAGTGTGTGTGAGAGAGAGAGACTGGGAGTGTGAGAGAGAGAGACTGGGAGTGTGAGAGAGAGAGAGAGTGGAAGTGTGTGAGAGAGAGAGAGAGAGAGTGGGAGTGTGTGAGAGAGAGAGAGAGAGTGGGAGTGAGAGAGAGATAGAGAGAGAGCAACTGGGAATGTAAGAGAGAAAGAGACTGGGAGTGTGTGAGAGAGAGAGAGACTGGGAGTGAAAGAGAGAGAGAGAGAGATTGGGAGTCAGAGAGAGAGAGAGTCTGGGAATGTGAGAGAGAGAGAGAGACTGGGAGTGTGAGAGAGAGAGAGAGACTGGGAGTGGGAGTGTGAGAGAGAGAGAGAGAGGGAGAGAGGGAGACTGGGAGTGAGAGAGAGAGAGAGAGACTGGGAGTTTGAGAGAGAGAGTGTGTGTGTGAAGAGAGAGAGTGTGTGAGAGAGAGAGAGAGTGGGAGTGTGAGAGAGAGAGAGAGAGAGACAGCTTGGACCTGTGGGAGAGCAGCAGCGCGACCGGCGGCACGTAAAACCGGCGGGTTCAGCAGAGGCGAGGTCAGAGAGCTTGGACCTGTGGGAGAGCAGCAGCGCGACCGGCGGCACTTAAAACCGGCGGGTTCAGCAGAGGCGGGACCAAATCAACAGCAGAGCAGAGAGGCCCACAGCCCCGAGACCGGAGAAGCAGCGGACCTGCGCGGGAGCAGCCGGAGGCGGGAGAGCTTCAAGGCTTGAGAGGGAGCAGTCAGAGGCACCGACCAATCCAGGTTCCAGGAGAGAGCTAGTGCAGTCGGGAGAGCAGGAGGCGAGTAACTGGTGAGTTTAAAAGCTCACCTTTCGCGGGCTTTTTCTCTCACAGCTGGTGCAGTCAGGAGAGCAGGAGGCCAGTAACTCTTATATAAGTGGAGCTGTTGCTAAACCCGAAACACTACAGTGTAGTGTCTCCCACCCTTCCACCTCCTCTAACCTTTTAGGGGTTAGGGGAAGTTGGAAAGGTAGGTTCAATTTATTTTATTTCAGGAGCCTAACCTAGGTTGAAAAGGTTCCAGGACAGGAGGCGGCAGTGAGAGAGAGAGAGAGAGACTGGGAGTTTGAGAGAGCGAGTGTGTGAGAGAGAGAGAGCGTGTGTGAGAGAGAGAGAGGGAGTGTGAGAGAGAGAGAGAGAGAGTGGGAGTGTGAGAGACTGAGAGAGAGAGTGGGAGTGTGAGAGAGAGAGTGAGAGTGGGAGTGGGAGATAGAGAGAGTGGGAGTGTGTGAGAGAGAGAGTGGGAGTGTGAGAGAGAAAGATCGAGAGTGTGTGAGAGAGAGAGAGAGAGTGGGAGTGTGTGTGAGAGAGAGACAGAGAGCGGGAGAGTGTGAGAGAGAGAGAGACTGGGAGTGTGTGTGAGAGAGAGAGAGAGAGTGTGTGTGAGAGAGAGAGACTGGGAGTGTGAGAGAGAGAGACTGGGAGTGTGAGAGAGAGAGAGAGTGGAAGTGTGTGAGAGAGAGAGAGAGAGAGTGGGAGTGTGTGAGAGAGAGAGAGAGAGTGGGAGTGAGAGAGAGATAGAGAGAGAGCAACTGGGAATGTAAGAGAGAAAGAGACTGGGAGTGTGTGAGAGAGAGAGAGACTGGGAGTGAAAGAGAGAGAGAGAGAGATTGGGAGTCAGAGAGAGAGAGAGTCTGGGAATGTGAGAGAGAGAGAGAGACTGGGAGTGTGAGAGAGAGAGAGAGACTGGGAGTGGGAGTGTGAGAGAGAGAGAGAGAGGGAGAGAGGGAGACTGGGAGTGAGAGAGAGAGAGAGAGACTGGGAGTTTGAGAGAGAGAGTGTGTGTGTGAAGAGAGAGAGTGTGTGAGAGAGAGAGAGAGTGGGAGTGTGAGAGAGAGAGAGAGAGAGACAGCTTGGACCTGTGGGAGAGCAGCAGCGCGACCGGCGGCACGTAAAACCGGCGGGTTCAGCAGAGGCGAGGTCAGAGAGCTTGGACCTGTGGGAGAGCAGCAGCGCGACCGGCGGCACGTAAAACCGGCGGGTTCAGCAGAGGCGAGGTCAGAGAGCTTGGACCTGTGGGAGAGCAGCAGCGCGACCGGCGGCACGTAAAACCGGCGGGTTCAGCAGAGGCGAGGTCAGAGAGCTTGGACCTGTGGGAGAGCAGCAGCGCGACCGGCGGCACTTAAAACCGGCGGGTTCAGCAGAGGCGGGACCAAATCAACAGCAGAGCAGAGAGGCCCACAGCCCCGAGACCGGAGAAGCAGCGGACCTGCGCGGGAGCAGCCGGAGGCGGGAGAGCTTCAAGGCTTGAGAGGGAGCAGTCAGAGGCACCGACCAATCCAGGTTCCAGGAGAGAGCTAGTGCAGTCGGGAGAGCAGGAGGCGAGTAACTGGTGAGTTTAAAAGCTCACCTTTCGCGCGCTTTTTCTTTCACAGCTGGTGCAGTCAGGAGAGCAGGAGGCCAGTAACTCTTATATAAGTGGAGCTGTTGCTAAACCCGAAACACTACAGTGTAGTGTCTCCCACCCTTCCACCTCCTCTAACCTTTTAGGGGTTAGGGGAAGTTGAAAAGGTAGGTTCAATTTATTTTATTTCAGGAGCCTAACCAAGGTGGAAAAGGTTCCAGGACAGGAGGCGGTAGTGAGAGAGAGAGAGAGAGACTGGGAGTGTGTGAGAGAGAGAGAGACTGGGAGTGTGTGAGAGGGAGCGAGACTGGGAGTGAGAGAGAGAGAGAGAGACTGGGAGTGAGAGAGAGATAGAGAGAGAGCAACTGGGAATGTAAGAGAGAAAGAGACTGGGAGTGTGTGAGAGAGAGAGAGACTGGGAGTGAAAGAGAGAGAGAGAGAGATTGGGAGTCAGAGAGAGAGAGAGTCTGGGAATGTGAGAGAGAGAGAGAGACTGGGAGTGTGAGAGAGAGAGAGAGACTGGGAGTGGGAGTGTGAGAGAGAGAGAGAGAGGGAGACAGCTTGGACCTGTGGGAGAGCAGCAGCGCGACCGGCGGCACTTAAAACCGGCGGGTTCAGCAGAGGCGGGACCAAATCAGCAGCAGAGCAGAGAGGCCCACAGCCCCGAGACCGGAGAGGCAGCGGACCTGCGCGGGAGCAGCCCGAGGCGGGAGAGCTTCAAGGCTTGAGAGGGAGCAGTCAGAGGCACCGACCAATCCCGGTTCCAGGAGAGAGCTAGTGCAGTCGGGAGAGCAGGAGGCGAGTAACTGGTGAGTTTAAAAGCTCACCTTTCGCGCGCTTTTTCTTTCACAGCTGGTGCAGTCAGTACAGAGCAGGAGGCCAGTAACTCTTATATAAGTGGAGCTGTCGCTAAACCCGAAACACTACAGTGTAGTGTCTCCCACCCTTCCACCTCCTCTAACCTTTCAGGGGTTAGGGGAAGTTGAAAAGGTAGGTTCAATTTATTTTATTTCAGGAGCCTAACCTAGGTGGAAAAGGTTCCAGGACAGGAGGCGGCAGTGAGAGAGTGAGAGAGAGAGACTGGGAGTGAGAGAGAGAGAGAGAGAGAAAGAGTGACTGGGAGTGTGTGCGAGAGAGAGAGACTGGGAGTGTGTGAGAGGGAGCGAGACTGGGAGTGAGAGAGAGAGAGAGAGACTGGGAGTGAGAGAGAGATAGAGAGAGAGAAACTGGGAATGTAAGAGAGAAAGAGACTGGGAGTGTGAGAGAGAGAGAGAGTCTGGGAATGTGAGAGAGAGAGAGATAGACTGGGAGTGTGAGAGAGAGAGAGTGACTGGGAGTGGGAGTGTGAGACAGAGAGAGAGAGAGAGAGGGAGACTGGGAGTGTGAGAGAGAGAGAGAGACTGGAAGTTTGAGAGAGAGAGTGTGTGTGTGAAGAGAGAGAGTGTGTGAGAGAGAGAGAGAGTGGGAGTGTGAGAGAGAGAGAGAGAGAGAGACAGCTTGGACCTGTGGGAGAGCAGCAGCGCGACCGGCGGCACTTAAAACCGGCGGGTTCAGCAGAGGCGGGACCAAATCAGCAGCAGAGCAGAGAGGCCCACAGCCCCGAGACCGGAGAGGCAGCGGACCTGCGCGGGAGCAGCCCGAGGCGGGAGAGCTTCAAGGCTTGAGAGGGAGCAGTCAGAGGCACCGACCAATCCCGGTTCCAGGAGAGAGCTAGTGCAGTCGGGAGAGCAGGAGGCGAGTAACTGGTGAGTTTAAAAGCTCACCTTTCGCGCGCTTTTTCTTTCACAGCTGGTGCAGTCAGTACAGAGCAGGAGGCCAGTAACTCTTATATAAGTGGAGCTGTCGCTAAACCCGAAACACTACAGTGTAGTGTCTCCCACCCTTCCACCTCCTCTAACCTTTCAGGGGTTAGGGGAAGTTGAAAAGGTAGGTTCAATTTATTTTATTTCAGGAGCCTAACCTAGGTGGAAAAGGTTCCAGGACAGGAGGCGGCAGTGAGAGAGTGAGAGAGAGAGACTGGGAGTGAGAGAGAGAGAGAGAGAGAAAGAGTGACTGGGAGTGTGTGCGAGAGAGAGAGACTGGGAGTGTGTGAGAGGGAGCGAGACTGGGAGTGAGAGAGAGAGAGAGAGACTGGGAGTGAGAGAGAGATAGAGAGAGAGAAACTGGGAATGTAAGAGAGAAAGAGACTGGGAGTGTGAGAGAGAGAGAGAGTCTGGGAATGTGAGAGAGAGAGAGATAGACTGGGAGTGTGAGAGAGAGAGAGTGACTGGGAGTGGGAGTGTGAGACAGAGAGAGAGAGAGAGAGGGAGACTGGGAGTGTGAGAGAGAGAGAGAGACTGGAAGTTTGAGAGAGAGAGTGTGTGTGTGAAGAGAGAGAGTGTGTGAGAGAGAGAGAGAGTGGGAGTGTGAGAGAGAGAGAGAGAGAGAGACAGCTTGGACCTGTGGGAGAGCAGCAGCGCGACCGGCGGCACTTAAAACCGGCGGGTTCAGCAGAGGCGGGACCAAATCAACAGCAGAGCAGAGAGGCCCACAGCCCCGAGACCGGAGAAGCAGCGGACCTGCGCGGGAGCAGCCGGAGGCGGGAGAGCTTCAAGGCTTGAGAGGGAGCAGTCAGAGGCACCGACCAATCCAGGTTCCAGGAGAGAGCTAGTGCAGTCGGGAGAGCAGGAGGCGAGTAACTGGTGAGTTTAAAAGCTCACCTTTCGCGCGCTTTTTCTTTCACAGCTGGTGCAGTCAGTACAGAGCAGGAGGCCAGTAACTCTTATATAAGTGGAGCTGTCGCTAAACCCGAAACACTACAGTGTAGTGTCTCCCACCCTTCCACCTCCTCTAACCTTTCAGGGGTTAGGGGAAGTTGAAAAGGTAGGTTCAATTTATTTTATTTCAGGAGCCTAACCTAGGTGGAAAAGGTTCCAGGACAGGAGGCGGCAGTGAGAGAGTGAGAGAGAGAGACTGGGAGTGAGAGAGAGAGAGAGAGAGAAAGAGTGACTGGGAGTGTGTGCGAGAGAGAGAGACTGGGAGTGTGTGAGAGGGAGCGAGACTGGGAGTGAGAGAGAGAGAGAGAGACTGGGAGTGAGAGAGAGATAGAGAGAGAGAAACTGGGAATGTAAGAGAGAAAGAGACTGGGAGTGTGAGAGAGAGAGAGAGTCTGGGAATGTGAGAGAGAGAGAGATAGACTGGGAGTGTGAGAGAGAGAGAGTGACTGGGAGTGGGAGTGTGAGACAGAGAGAGAGAGAGAGAGGGAGACTGGGAGTGTGAGAGAGAGAGAGAGACTGGAAGTTTGAGAGAGAGAGTGTGTGTGTGAAGAGAGAGAGTGTGTGAGAGAGAGAGAGAGTGGGAGTGTGAGAGAGAGAGAGAGAGAGAGACAGCTTGGACCTGTGGGAGAGCAGCAGCGCGACCGGCGGCACTTAAAACCGGCGGGTTCAGCAGAGGCGGGACCAAATCAACAGCAGAGCAGAGAGGCCCACAGCCCCGAGACCGGAGAAGCAGCGGACCTGCGCGGGAGCAGCCGGAGGCGGGAGAGCTTCAAGGCTTGAGAGGGAGCAGTCAGAGGCACCGACCAATCCAGGTTCCAGGAGAGAGCTAGTGCAGTCGGGAGAGCAGGAGGCGAGTAACTGGTGAGTTTAAAAGCTCACCTTTCGCGCGCTTTTTCTTTCACAGCTGGTGCAGTCAGTACAGAGCAGGAGGCCAGTAACTCTTATATAAGTGGAGCTGTCGCTAAACCCGAAACACTACAGTGTAGTGTCTCCCACCCTTCCACCTCCTCTAACCTTTCAGGGGTTAGGGGAAGTTGAAAAGGTAGGTTCAATTTATTTTATTTCAGGAGCCTAACCTAGGTGGAAAAGGTTCCAGGACAGGAGGCGGCAGTGAGAGAGTGAGAGAGAGAGACTGGGAGTGAGAGAGAGAGAGAGAGAGAAAGAGTGACTGGGAGTGTGTGCGAGAGAGAGAGACTGGGAGTGTGTGAGAGGGAGCGAGACTGGGAGTGAGAGAGAGAGAGAGAGACTGGGAGTGAGAGAGAGATAGAGAGAGAGAAACTGGGAATGTAAGAGAGAAAGAGACTGGGAGTGTGAGAGAGAGAGAGAGTCTGGAATGTGAGAGAGAGAGAGATAGACTGGGAGTGTGAGAGAGAGAGAGTGACTGGGAGTGGGAGTGTGAGACAGAGAGAGAGAGAGAGAGGGAGACTGGGAGTGTGAGAGAGAGAGAGAGACTGGAAGTTTGAGAGAGAGAGTGTGTGTGTGAAGAGAGAGAGTGTGTGAGAGAGAGAGAGAGTGGGAGTGTGAGAGAGAGAGAGAGAGAGAGACAGCTTGGACCTGTGGGAGAGCAGCAGCGCGACCGGCGGCACTTAAAACCGGCGGGTTCAGCAGAGGCGGGACCAAATCAACAGCAGAGCAGAGAGGCCCACAGCCCCGAGACCGGAGAAGCAGCGGACCTGCGCGGGAGCAGCCGGAGGCGGGAGAGCTTCAAGGCTTGAGAGGGAGCAGTCAGAGGCACCGACCAATCCAGGTTCCAGGAGAGAGCTAGTGCAGTCGGGAGAGCAGGAGGCGAGTAACTGGTGAGTTTAAAAGCTCACCTTTCGCGCGCTTTTTCTTTCACAGCTGGTGCAGTCAGGAGAGCAGGAGGCCAGTAACTCTTATATAAGTGGAGCTGTTGCTAAACCCGAAACACTACAGTGTAGTGTCTCCCACCCTTCCACCTCCTCTAACCTTTTAGGGGTTAGGGGAAGTTGAAAAGGTAGGTTCAATTTATTTTATTTCAGGAGCCTAACCAAGGTGGAAAAGGTTCCAGGACAGGAGGCGGTAGTGAGAGAGAGAGAGAGAGACTGGGAGTGTGTGAGAGAGAGAGAGACTGGGAGTGTGTGAGAGGGAGCGAGACTGGGAGTGAGAGAGAGAGAGAGAGACTGGGAGTGAGAGAGAGCTAGAGAGAGAGCAACTGGGAATGTAAGAGAGAAAGAGACTGGGAGTGTGTGAGAGAGAGAGAGACTGGGAGTGAAAGAGAGAGAGAGAGAGATTGGGAGTCAGAGAGAGAGAGAGTCTGGGAATGTGAGAGAGAGAGAGAGACTGGGAGTGTGAGAGAGAGAGAGAGACTGGGAGTGGGAGTGTGAGAGAGAGAGAGAGAGGGAGACAGCTTGGACCTGTGGGAGAGCAGCAGCGCGACCGGCGGCACTTAAAACCGGCGGGTTCAGCAGAGGCGGGACCAAATCAGCAGCAGAGCAGAGAGGCCCACAGCCCCGAGACCGGAGAGGCAGCGGACCTGCGCGGGAGCAGCCCGAGGCGGGAGAGCTTCAAGGCTTGAGAGGGAGCAGTCAGAGGCACCGACCAATCCCGGTTCCAGGAGAGAGCTAGTGCAGTCGGGAGAGCAGGAGGCGAGTAACTGGTGAGTTTAAAAGCTCACCTTTCGCGCGCTTTTTCTTTCACAGCTGGTGCAGTCAGTACAGAGCAGGAGGCCAGTAACTCTTATATAAGTGGAGCTGTCGCTAAACCCGAAACACTACAGTGTAGTGTCTCCCACCCTTCCACCTCCTCTAACCTTTCAGGGGTTAGGGGAAGTTGAAAAGGTAGGTTCAATTTATTTTATTTCAGGAGCCTAACCTAGGTGGAAAAGGTTCCAGGACAGGAGGCGGCAGTGAGAGAGTGAGAGAGAGAGACTGGGAGTGAGAGAGAGAGAGAGAGAGAAAGAGTGACTGGGAGTGTGTGCGAGAGAGAGAGACTGGGAGTGTGTGAGAGGGAGCGAGACTGGGAGTGAGAGAGAGAGAGAGAGACTGGGAGTGAGAGAGAGATAGAGAGAGAGAAACTGGGAATGTAAGAGAGAAAGAGACTGGGAGTGTGAGAGAGAGAGAGAGTCTGGGAATGTGAGAGAGAGAGAGATAGACTGGGAGTGTGAGAGAGAGAGAGTGACTGGGAGTGGGAGTGTGAGACAGAGAGAGAGAGAGAGAGGGAGACTGGGAGTGTGAGAGAGAGAGAGAGACTGGAAGTTTGAGAGAGAGAGTGTGTGTGTGAAGAGAGAGAGTGTGTGAGAGAGAGAGAGAGTGGGAGTGTGAGAGAGAGAGAGAGAGAGAGACAGCTTGGACCTGTGGGAGAGCAGCAGCGCGACCGGCGGCACTTAAAACCGGCGGGTTCAGCAGAGGCGGGACCAAATCAGCAGCAGAGCAGAGAGGCCCACAGCCCCGAGACCGGAGAGGCAGCGGACCTGCGCGGGAGCAGCCCGAGGCGGGAGAGCTTCAAGGCTTGAGAGGGAGCAGTCAGAGGCACCGACCAATCCCGGTTCCAGGAGAGAGCTAGTGCAGTCGGGAGAGCAGGAGGCGAGTAACTGGTGAGTTTAAAAGCTCACCTTTCGCGCGCTTTTTCTTTCACAGCTGGTGCAGTCAGTACAGAGCAGGAGGCCAGTAACTCTTATATAAGTGGAGCTGTCGCTAAACCCGAAACACTACAGTGTAGTGTCTCCCACCCTTCCACCTCCTCTAACCTTTCAGGGGTTAGGGGAAGTTGAAAAGGTAGGTTCAATTTATTTTATTTCAGGAGCCTAACCTAGGTGGAAAAGGTTCCAGGACAGGAGGCGGCAGTGAGAGAGTGAGAGAGAGAGACTGGGAGTGAGAGAGAGAGAGAGAGAGAAAGAGTGACTGGGAGTGTGTGCGAGAGAGAGAGACTGGGAGTGTGTGAGAGGGAGCGAGACTGGGAGTGAGAGAGAGAGAGAGAGACTGGGAGTGAGAGAGAGATAGAGAGAGAGAAACTGGGAATGTAAGAGAGAAAGAGACTGGGAGTGTGAGAGAGAGAGAGAGTCTGGGAATGTGAGAGAGAGAGAGATAGACTGGGAGTGTGAGAGAGAGAGAGTGACTGGGAGTGGGAGTGTGAGACAGAGAGAGAGAGAGAGAGGGAGACTGGGAGTGTGAGAGAGAGAGAGAGACTGGAAGTTTGAGAGAGAGAGTGTGTGTGTGAAGAGAGAGAGTGTGTGAGAGAGAGAGAGAGTGGGAGTGTGAGAGAGAGAGAGAGAGAGAGACAGCTTGGACCTGTGGGAGAGCAGCAGCGCGACCGGCGGCACTTAAAACCGGCGGGTTCAGCAGAGGCGGGACCAAATCAACAGCAGAGCAGAGAGGCCCACAGCCCCGAGACCGGAGAAGCAGCGGACCTGCGCGGGAGCAGCCGGAGGCGGGAGAGCTTCAAGGCTTGAGAGGAAGCAGTCAGAGGCATCGACCAATCCCGGTTCCAGGAGAGAGCTAGTGCAGTCGGGAGAGCAGGAGGCGAGTAACTGGTGAGTTTAAAAGCTCACCTTTCGCGCGCTTTTTCTTTCACAGCTGGTGCAGTCAGTACAGAGCAGGAGGCCAGTAACTCTTATATAAGTGGAGCTGTCGCTAAACCCGAAACACTACAGTGTAGTGTCTCCCACCCTTCCACCTCCTCTAACCTTTCAGGGGTTAGGGGAAGTTGAAAAGGTAGGTTCAATTTATTTTATTTCAGGAGCCTAACCTAGGTGGAAAAGGTTCCAGGACAGGAGGCGGCAGTGAGAGAGTGAGAGAGAGAGACTGGGAGTGAGAGAGAGAGAGAGAGAGAAAGAGTGACTGGGAGTGTGTGCGAGAGAGAGAGACTGGGAGTGTGTGAGAGGGAGCGAGACTGGGAGTGAGAGAGAGAGAGAGAGACTGGGAGTGAGAGAGAGATAGAGAGAGAGAAACTGGGAATGTAAGAGAGAAAGAGACTGGGAGTGTGAGAGAGAGAGAGAGTCTGGGAATGTGAGAGAGAGAGAGATAGACTGGGAGTGTGAGAGAGAGAGAGTGACTGGGAGTGGGAGTGTGAGACAGAGAGAGAGAGAGAGAGGGAGACTGGGAGTGTGAGAGAGAGAGAGAGACTGGAAGTTTGAGAGAGAGAGTGTGTGTGTGAAGAGAGAGAGTGTGTGAGAGAGAGAGAGAGTGGGAGTGTGAGAGAGAGAGAGAGAGAGAGACAGCTTGGACCTGTGGGAGAGCAGCAGCGCGACCGGCGGCACTTAAAACCGGCGGGTTCAGCAGAGGCGGGACCAAATCAACAGCAGAGCAGAGAGGCCCACAGCCCCGAGACCGGAGAAGCAGCGGACCTGCGCGGGAGCAGCCGGAGGCGGGAGAGCTTCAAGGCTTGAGAGGGAGCAGTCAGAGGCACCGACCAATCCAGGTTCCAGGAGAGAGCTAGTGCAGTCGGGAGAGCAGGAGGCGAGTAACTGGTGAGTTTAAAAGCTCACCTTTCGCGCGCTTTTTCTTTCACAGCTGGTGCAGTCAGGAGAGCAGGAGGCCAGTAACTCTTATATAAGTGGAGCTGTTGCTAAACCCGAAACACTACAGTGTAGTGTCTCCCACCCTTCCACCTCCTCTAACCTTTTAGGGGTTAGGGGAAGTTGAAAAGGTAGGTTCAATTTATTTTATTTCAGGAGCCTAACCAAGGTGGAAAAGGTTCCAGGACAGGAGGCGGTAGTGAGAGAGAGAGAGAGAGACTGGGAGTGTGTGAGAGAGAGAGAGACTGGGAGTGTGTGAGAGGGAGCGAGACTGGGAGTGAGAGAGAGAGAGAGAGACTGGGAGTGAGAGAGAGATAGAGAGAGAGCAACTGGGAATGTAAGAGAGAAAGAGACTGGGAGTGTGTGAGAGAGAGAGAGACTGGGAGTGAAAGAGAGAGAGAGAGAGATTGGGAGTCAGAGAGAGAGAGAGTCTGGGAATGTGAGAGAGAGAGAGAGACTGGGAGTGTGAGAGAGAAAGAGAGACTGGGAGTGGGAGTGTGAGAGAGAGAGAGAGAGGGAGACAGCTTGGACCTGTGGGAGAGCAGCAGCGCGACCGGCGGCACTTAAAACCGGCGGGTTCAGCAGAGGCGGGACCAAATCAGCAGCAGAGCAGAGAGGCCCACAGCCCCGAGACCGGAGAGGCAGCGGACCTGCGCGGGAGCAGCCCGAGGCGGGAGAGCTTCAAGGCTTGAGAGGGAGCAGTCAGAGGCACCGACCAATCCCGGTTCCAGGAGAGAGCTAGTGCAGTCGGGAGAGCAGGAGGCGAGTAACTGGTGAGTTTAAAAGCTCACCTTTCGCGCGCTTTTTCTTTCACAGCTGGTGCAGTCAGTACAGAGCAGGAGGCCAGTAACTCTTATATAAGTGGAGCTGTCGCTAAACCCGAAACACTACAGTGTAGTGTCTCCCACCCTTCCACCTCCTCTAACCTTTCAGGGGTTAGGGGAAGTTGAAAAGGTAGGTTCAATTTATTTTATTTCAGGAGCCTAACCTAGGTGGAAAAGGTTCCAGGACAGGAGGCGGCAGTGAGAGAGTGAGAGAGAGAGACTGGGAGTGAGAGAGAGAGAGAGAGAGAAAGAGTGACTGGGAGTGTGTGCGAGAGAGAGAGACTGGGAGTGTGTGAGAGGGAGCGAGACTGGGAGTGAGAGAGAGAGAGAGAGACTGGGAGTGAGAGAGAGATAGAGAGAGAGAAACTGGGAATGTAAGAGAGAAAGAGACTGGGAGTGTGAGAGAGAGAGAGAGTCTGGGAATGTGAGAGAGAGAGAGATAGACTGGGAGTGTGAGAGAGAGAGAGTGACTGGGAGTGGGAGTGTGAGACAGAGAGAGAGAGAGAGAGGGAGACTGGGAGTGTGAGAGAGAGAGAGTGACTGGGAGTGGGAGTGTGAGACAGAGAGAGAGAGAGAGAGGGAGACTGGGAGTGTGAGAGAGAGAGAGAGACTGGAAGTTTGAGAGAGAGAGTGTGTGTGTGAAGAGAGAGAGTGTGTGAGAGAGAGAGAGAGTGGGAGTGTGAGAGAGAGAGAGAGAGAGAGACAGCTTGGACCTGTGGGAGAGCAGCAGCGCGACCGGCGGCACTTAAAACCGGCGGGTTCAGCAGAGGCGGGACCAAATCAACAGCAGAGCAGAGAGGCCCACAGCCCCGAGACCGGAGAAGCAGCGGACCTGCGCGGGAGCAGCCGGAGGCGGGAGAGCTTCAAGGCTTGAGAGGGAGCAGTCAGAGGCACCGACCAATCCAGGTTCCAGGAGAGAGCTAGTGCAGTCGGGAGAGCAGGAGGCGAGTAACTGGTGAGTTTAAAAGCTCACCTTTCGCGCGCTTTTTCTTTCACAGCTGGTGCAGTCAGGAGAGCAGGAGGCCAGTAACTCTTATATAAGTGGAGCTGTTGCTAAACCCGAAACACTACAGTGTAGTGTCTCCCACCCTTCCACCTCCTCTAACCTTTTAGGGGTTAGGGGAAGTTGAAAAGGTAGGTTCAATTTATTTTATTTCAGGAGCCTAACCAAGGTGGAAAAGGTTCCAGGACAGGAGGCGGTAGTGAGAGAGAGAGAGAGAGACTGGGAGTGTGTGAGAGAGAGAGAGACTGGGAGTGTGTGAGAGGGAGCGAGACTGGGAGTGAGAGAGAGAGAGAGAGACTGGGAGTGAGAGAGAGATAGAGAGAGAGCAACTGGGAATGTAAGAGAGAAAGAGACTGGGAGTGTGTGAGAGAGAGAGAGACTGGGAGTGAAAGAGAGAGAGAGAGAGATTGGGAGTCAGAGAGAGAGAGAGTCTGGGAATGTGAGAGAGAGAGAGAGACTGGGAGTGTGAGAGAGAAAGAGAGACTGGGAGTGGGAGTGTGAGAGAGAGAGAGAGAGGGAGACAGCTTGGACCTGTGGGAGAGCAGCAGCGCGACCGGCGGCACTTAAAACCGGCGGGTTCAGCAGAGGCGGGACCAAATCAGCAGCAGAGCAGAGAGGCCCACAGCCCCGAGACCGGAGAGGCAGCGGACCTGCGCGGGAGCAGCCCGAGGCGGGAGAGCTTCAAGGCTTGAGAGGGAGCAGTCAGAGGCACCGACCAATCCCGGTTCCAGGAGAGAGCTAGTGCAGTCGGGAGAGCAGGAGGCGAGTAACTGGTGAGTTTAAAAGCTCACCTTTCGCGCGCTTTTTCTTTCACAGCTGGTGCAGTCAGTACAGAGCAGGAGGCCAGTAACTCTTATATAAGTGGAGCTGTCGCTAAACCCGAAACACTACAGTGTAGTGTCTCCCACCCTTCCACCTCCTCTAACCTTTCAGGGGTTAGGGGAAGTTGAAAAGGTAGGTTCAATTTATTTTATTTCAGGAGCCTAACCTAGGTGGAAAAGGTTCCAGGACAGGAGGCGGCAGTGAGAGAGTGAGAGAGAGAGACTGGGAGTGAGAGAGAGAGAGAGAGAGAAAGAGTGACTGGGAGTGTGTGCGAGAGAGAGAGACTGGGAGTGTGTGAGAGGGAGCGAGACTGGGAGTGAGAGAGAGAGAGAGAGACTGGGAGTGAGAGAGAGATAGAGAGAGAGAAACTGGGAATGTAAGAGAGAAAGAGACTGGGAGTGTGAGAGAGAGAGAGAGTCTGGGAATGTGAGAGAGAGAGAGATAGACTGGGAGTGTGAGAGAGAGAGAGTGACTGGGAGTGGGAGTGTGAGACAGAGAGAGAGAGAGAGAGGGAGACTGGGAGTGTGAGAGAGAGAGAGAGACTGGAAGTTTGAGAGAGAGAGTGTGTGTGTGAAGAGAGAGAGTGTGTGAGAGAGAGAGAGAGTGGGAGTGTGAGAGAGAGAGAGAGAGAGAGACAGCTTGGACCTGTGGGAGAGCAGCAGCGCGACCGGCGGCACTTAAAACCGGCGGGTTCAGCAGAGGCGGGACCAAATCAGCAGCAGAGCAGAGAGGCCCACAGCCCCGAGACCGGAGAGGCAGCGGACCTGCGCGGGAGCAGCCCGAGGCGGGAGAGCTTCAAGGCTTGAGAGGGAGCAGTCAGAGGCACCGACCAATCCAGGTTCCAGGAGAGAGCTAGTGCAGTCGGGAGAGCAGGAGGCCAGTAACTGCTGGGGCAGTCGGGAGAGCAGGAGGCCAGTAATTGGTGAGTTTAAAAGCTCACCTTTCGCGCGCTTTTTCTTTCACAGCTGGTGCAGTCAGTACAGAGCAGGAGGCCAGTAACTCTTATATAAGTGGAGCTGTCGCTAAACCCGAAACACTACAGTGTAGTGTCTCCCACCCTTCCACCTCCTCTAACCTTTCAGGGGTTAGGGGAAGTTGAAAAGGTAGGTTCAATTTATTTTATTTCAGGAGCCTAACCTAGGTGGAAAAGGTTCCAGGACAGGAGGCGGCAGTGAGAGAGTGAGAGAGAGAGACTGGGAGTGAGAGAGAGAGAGAGAGAGAAAGAGTGACTGGGAGTGTGTGCGAGAGAGAGAGACTGGGAGTGTGTGAGAGGGAGCGAGACTGGGAGTGAGAGAGAGAGAGAGAGACTGGGAGTGAGAGAGAGATAGAGAGAGAGAAACTGGGAATGTAAGAGAGAAAGAGACTGGGAGTGTGAGAGAGAGAGAGAGTCTGGGAATGTGAGAGAGAGAGAGATAGACTGGGAGTGTGAGAGAGAGAGAGTGACTGGGAGTGGGAGTGTGAGACAGAGAGAGAGAGAGAGAGAGGGAGACTGGGAGTGTGAGAGAGAGAGAGAGACTGGAAGTTTGAGAGAGAGAGTGTGTGTGTGAAGAGAGAGAGTGTGTGAGAGAGAGAGAGAGTGGGAGTGTGAGAGAGAGAGAGAGAGAGAGACAGCTTGGACCTGTGGGAGAGCAGCAGCGCGACCGGCGGCACTTAAAACCGGCGGGTTCAGCAGAGGCGGGACCAAATCAGCAGCAGAGCAGAGAGGCCCACAGCCCCGAGACCGGAGAGGCAGCGGACCTGCGCGGGAGCAGCCCGAGGTGGGAGAGCTTAAAGGCTTGAGAGGGAGCAGTCAGAGGCACCGACCAATCCAGGTTCCAGGAGAGAGCTAGTGCAGTCGGGAGAGCAGGAGCCCAGTAACTGCTGGGGCAGTCGGGAGAGCAGGAGGCCATTAACTGGTGAGTTTAAAAGCTCACCTTTCGCGGGCTTTTTCTTTCACAGCTGGTGCAGTCAGGAGAGCAGGAGGCCAGTAACTCTTATATAAGTGGAGCTGTCGCTAAACCCGAAACACTACAGTGTAGTGTCTCCCACCCTTCCACCTCCTCTAACCTTTCAGGGGTTAGGGGAAGTTGAAAAGGTAGGTTCAATTTATTTTATTTCAGGAGCCTAACCTAGGTGGAAAAGGTTCCAGGACAGGAGGCGGCAGTGAGAGAGTGAGAGAGAGAGACTGGGAGTGAGAGAGAGAGAGAGAGAGAAAGAGTGACTGGGAGTGTGTGCGAGAGAGAGAGACTGGGAGTGTGTGAGAGGGAGCGAGACTGGGAGTGAGAGAGAGAGAGAGAGACTGGGAGTGAGAGAGAGATAGAGAGAGAGAAACTGGGAATGTAAGAGAGAAAGAGACTGGGAGTGTGAGAGAGAGAGAGAGTCTGGGAATGTGAGAGAGAGAGAGATAGACTGGGAGTGTGAGAGAGAGAGAGTGACTGGGAGTGGGAGTGTGAGACAGAGAGAGAGAGAGAGAGAGGGAGACTGGGAGTGTGAGAGAGAGAGAGAGACTGGAAGTTTGAGAGAGAGAGTGTGTGTGTGAAGAGAGAGAGTGTGTGAGAGAGAGAGAGAGTGGGAGTGTGAGAGAGAGAGAGAGAGAGAGACAGCTTGGACCTGTGGGAGAGCAGCAGCGCGACCGGCGGCACTTAAAACCGGCGGGTTCAGCAGAGGCGGGACCAAATCAGCAGCAGAGCAGAGAGGCCCACAGCCCCGAGACCGGAGAGGCAGCGGACCTGCGCGGGAGCAGCCCGAGGTGGGAGAGCTTAAAGGCTTGAGAGGGAGCAGTCAGAGGCACCGACCAATCCAGGTTCCAGGAGAGAGCTAGTGCAGTCGGGAGAGCAGGAGCCCAGTAACTGCTGGGGCAGTCGGGAGAGCAGGAGGCCATTAACTGGTGAGTTTAAAAGCTCACCTTTCGCGGGCTTTTTCTTTCACAGCTGGTGCAGTCAGGAGAGCAGGAGGCCAGTAACTCTTATATAAGTGGAGCTGTCGCTAAACCCGAAACACTACAGTGTAGTGTCTCCCACCCTTCCACCTCCTCTAACCTTTCAGGGGTTAGGGGAAGTTGAAAAGGTAGGTTCAATTTATTTTATTTCAGGAGCCTAACCTAGGTGGAAAAGGTTCCAGGACAGGAGGCGGCAGTGAGAGAGTGAGAGAGAGAGACTGGGAGTGAGAGAGAGAGAGAGAGAGAAAGAGTGACTGGGAGTGTGTGCGAGAGAGAGAGACTGGGAGTGTGTGAGAGGGAGCGAGACTGGGAGTGAGAGAGAGAGAGAGAGACTGGGAGTGAGAGAGAGATAGAGAGAGAGAAACTGGGAATGTAAGAGAGAAAGAGACTGGGAGTGTGAGAGAGAGAGAGAGTCTGGGAATGTGAGAGAGAGAGAGATAGACTGGGAGTGTGAGAGAGAGAGAGTGACTGGGAGTGGGAGTGTGAGACAGAGAGAGAGAGAGAGAGAGGGAGACTGGGAGTGTGAGAGAGAGAGAGAGACTGGAAGTTTGAGAGAGAGAGTGTGTGTGTGAAGAGAGAGAGTGTGTGAGAGAGAGAGAGAGTGGGAGTGTGAGAGAGAGAGAGAGAGAGAGACAGCTTGGACCTGTGGGAGAGCAGCAGCGCGACCGGCGGCACTTAAAACCGGCGGGTTCAGCAGAGGCGGGACCAAATCAGCAGCAGAGCAGAGAGGCCCACAGCCCCGAGACCGGAGAGGCAGCGGACCTGCGCGGGAGCAGCCCGAGGTGGGAGAGCTTAAAGGCTTGAGAGGGAGCAGTCAGAGGCACCGACCAATCCAGGTTCCAGGAGAGAGCTAGTGCAGTCGGGAGAGCAGGAGCCCAGTAACTGCTGGGGCAGTCGGGAGAGCAGGAGGCCATTAACTGGTGAGTTTAAAAGCTCACCTTTCGCGGGCTTTTTCTTTCACAGCTGGTGCAGTCAGGAGAGCAGGAGGCCAGTAACTCTTATATAAGTGGAGCTGTTGCTAAACCCGAAACACTACAGTGTAGTGTCTCCCACCCTTCCACCTCCTCTAACCTTTTAGGGGTTAGGGGAAGTTGGAAAGGTAGGTTCAATTTATTTTATTTCAGGAGCCTAACCTAGGTTGAAAAGGTTCCAGGACAGGAGGCGGCAGTGAGAGAGAGAGAGAGAGACTGGGAGTTTGAGAGAGCGAGTGTGTGAGAGAGAGAGAGCGTGTGTGAGAGAGAGAGAGGGAGTGTGAGAGAGAGAGAGAGAGAGTGGGAGTGTGAGAGACTGAGAGAGAGAGTGGGAGTGTGAGAGAGAGAGTGAGAGTGGGAGTGGGAGATAGAGAGAGTGGGAGTGTGTGAGAGAGAGAGTGGGAGTGTGAGAGAGAAAGATCGAGAGTGTGTGAGAGAGAGAGAGAGAGTGGGAGTGTGTGTGAGAGAGAGACAGAGAGCGGGAGAGTGTGAGAGAGAGAGAGACTGGGAGTGTGTGTGAGAGAGAGAGAGAGAGTGTGTGTGAGAGAGAGAGACTGGGAGTGTGAGAGAGAGAGACTGGGAGTGTGAGAGAGAGAGAGAGTGGAAGTGTGTGAGAGAGAGAGAGAGAGTGGGAGTGTGTGAGAGAGAGAGAGAGAGTGGGAGTGAGAGAGAGATAGAGAGAGAGCAACTGGGAATGTAAGAGAGAAAGAGACTGGGAGTGTGTGAGAGAGAGAGAGACTGGGAGTGAAAGAGAGAGAGAGAGAGATTGGGAGTCAGAGAGAGAGAGAGTCTGGGAATGTGAGAGAGAGAGAGAGACTGGGAGTGTGAGAGAGAGAGAGAGACTGGGAGTGGGAGTGTGAGAGAGAGAGAGAGAGGGAGAGAGGGAGACTGGGAGTGAGAGAGAGAGAGAGAGACTGGGAGTTTGAGAGAGAGAGTGTGTGTGTGAAGAGAGAGAGTGTGTGAGAGAGAGAGAGAGTGGGAGTGTGAGAGAGAGAGAGAGAGAGACAGCTTGGACCTGTGGGAGAGCAGCAGCGCGACCGGCGGCACGTAAAACCGGCGGGTTCAGCAGAGGCGAGGTCAGAGAGCTTGGACCTGTGGGAGAGCAGCAGCGCGACCGGCGGCACGTAAAACCGGCGGGTTCAGCAGAGGCGAGGTCAGAGAGCTTGGACCTGTGGGAGAGCAGCAGCGCGACCGGCGGCACGTAAAACCGGCGGGTTCAGCAGAGGCGAGGTCAGAGAGCTTGGACCTGTGGGAGAGCAGCAGCGCGACCGGCGGCACTTAAAACCGGCGGGTTCAGCAGAGGCGGGACCAAATCAACAGCAGAGCAGAGAGGCCCACAGCCCCGAGACCGGAGAAGCAGCGGACCTGCGCGGGAGCAGCCGGAGGCGGGAGAGCTTCAAGGCTTGAGAGGGAGCAGTCAGAGGCACCGACCAATCCAGGTTCCAGGAGAGAGCTAGTGCAGTCGGGAGAGCAGGAGGCGAGTAACTGGTGAGTTTAAAAGCTCACCTTTCGCGCGCTTTTTCTTTCACAGCTGGTGCAGTCAGGAGAGCAGGAGGCCAGTAACTCTTATATAAGTGGAGCTGTTGCTAAACCCGAAACACTACAGTGTAGTGTCTCCCACCCTTCCACCTCCTCTAACCTTTTAGGGGTTAGGGGAAGTTGAAAAGGTAGGTTCAATTTATTTTATTTCAGGAGCCTAACCAAGGTGGAAAAGGTTCCATGACAGGAGGCGGTAGTGAGAGAGAGAGAGAGAGACTGGGAGTGTGTGAGAGAGAGAGAGACTGGGAGTGTGTGAGAGGGAGCGAGACTGGGAGTGAGAGAGAGAGAGAGAGACTGGGAGTGAGAGAGAGATAGAGAGAGAGCAACTGGGAATGTAAGAGAGAAAGAGACTGGGAGTGTGTGAGAGAGAGAGAGACTGGGAGTGAAAGAGAGAGAGAGAGAGATTGGGAGTCAGAGAGAGAGAGAGTCTGGGAATGTGAGAGAGAGAGAGAGACTGGGAGTGTGAGAGAGAGAGAGAGACTGGGAGTGGGAGTGTGAGAGAGAGAGAGAGAGGGAGACAGCTTGGACCTGTGGGAGAGCAGCAGCGCGACCGGCGGCACTTAAAACCGGCGGGTTCAGCAGAGGCGGGACCAAATCAGCAGCAGAGCAGAGAGGCCCACAGCCCCGAGACCGGAGAGGCAGCGGACCTGCGCGGGAGCAGCCCGAGGCGGGAGAGCTTCAAGGCTTGAGAGGGAGCAGTCAGAGGCACCGACCAATCCCGGTTCCAGGAGAGAGCTAGTGCAGTCGGGAGAGCAGGAGGCGAGTAACTGGTGAGTTTAAAAGCTCACCTTTCGCGCGCTTTTTCTTTCACAGCTGGTGCAGTCAGTACAGAGCAGGAGGCCAGTAACTCTTATATAAGTGGAGCTGTCGCTAAACCCGAAACACTACAGTGTAGTGTCTCCCACCCTTCCACCTCCTCTAACCTTTCAGGGGTTAGGGGAAGTTGAAAAGGTAGGTTCAATTTATTTTATTTCAGGAGCCTAACCTAGGTGGAAAAGGTTCCAGGACAGGAGGCGGCAGTGAGAGAGTGAGAGAGAGAGACTGGGAGTGAGAGAGAGAGAGAGAGAGAAAGAGTGACTGGGAGTGTGTGCGAGAGAGAGAGACTGGGAGTGTGTGAGAGGGAGCGAGACTGGGAGTGAGAGAGAGAGAGAGAGACTGGGAGTGAGAGAGAGATAGAGAGAGAGAAACTGGGAATGTAAGAGAGAAAGAGACTGGGAGTGTGAGAGAGAGAGAGAGTCTGGGAATGTGAGAGAGAGAGAGATAGACTGGGAGTGTGAGAGAGAGAGAGTGACTGGGAGTGGGAGTGTGAGACAGAGAGAGAGAGAGAGAGGGAGACTGGGAGTGTGAGAGAGAGAGAGAGACTGGAAGTTTGAGAGAGAGAGTGTGTGTGTGAAGAGAGAGAGTGTGTGAGAGAGAGAGAGAGTGGGAGTGTGAGAGAGAGAGAGAGAGAGAGACAGCTTGGACCTGTGGGAGAGCAGCAGCGCGACCGGCGGCACTTAAAACCGGCGGGTTCAGCAGAGGCGGGACCAAATCAACAGCAGAGCAGAGAGGCCCACAGCCCCGAGACCGGAGAAGCAGCGGACCTGCGCGGGAGCAGCCGGAGGCGGGAGAGCTTCAAGGCTTGAGAGGGAGCAGTCAGAGGCACCGACCAATCCAGGTTCCAGGAGAGAGCTAGTGCAGTCGGGAGAGCAGGAGGCGAGTAACTGGTGAGTTTAAAAGCTCACCTTTCGCGCGCTTTTTCTTTCACAGCTGGTGCAGTCAGGAGAGCAGGAGGCCAGTAACTCTTATATAAGTGGAGCTGTTGCTAAACCCGAAACACTACAGTGTAGTGTCTCCCACCCTTCCACCTCCTCTAACCTTTTAGGGGTTAGGGGAAGTTGAAAAGGTAGGTTCAATTTATTTTATTTCAGGAGCCTAACCTTGGTGGAAAAGGTTCCAGGACAGGAGGCGGCAGTGAGAGAGAGAGAGAGAGACTGGGAGTTTGAGAGAGAGCGAGTGTGTGAGAGAGAGAGAGCGTGTGTGAGAGAGAGAGAGCGTGTGTGAGAGATAGAGAGAGAGAGAGTGGGAGTGTGTGTGTGAGAGAAAGAGAGAGTTGGAGTGTGTGTGTGAGAGAGAGAGAGAGACTGGGATTTTGTGAGAGAGAGAGAGAGACTGGGAGTGTGAGAGAGAGAGAGAGACTGGGAGTGAGAGAGAGAGAGACTGGGAGTGTGAGAGAGAGAGAGAGTGGAAGTGTGTGAGAGAGAGAGAGAGAGAGAGTGGGAGTGTGTGTGTGAGAGAGAGAGAGAGAGAGAGAGTGGGAGTGTGTGAGAGAGAGAGAGACTGGGAGTGAGAGAGAGAGAGAGAGAGAGAAAGAGTGACTGGGAGTGTGTGAGAGAGAGAGAGACTGGGAGTGTGTGAGAGGGAGCGAGACTGGGAGTGAGAGAGAGAGAGAGAGACTGGGAGTGAGAGAGAGACAGAGAGAGAGAAACTGGGAATGCAAGAGAGAAAGAGACTGGGAGTGTGTGAGAGAGAGAGAGACTGGGAGTGAAAGAGAGAGAGAGAGAGATTGGGAGTCAGAGAGAGAGAGAGAGTCTGGGAATGTGAGAGAGAGAGAGAGACTGGGAGTGAGAGAGAGAGAGAGACTGGGAGAGGGAGTGTGAGAGAGAGAGAGAGAGAGAGAGAGGGAGACTGGGAGTGAGAGAGAGAGAGAGAGACTGGGAGTTTGAGAGAGAGAGTGTGTGTGTGAAGAGAGAGAGTGTGTGAGAGAGAGAGAGAGTGGGAGTGTGAGAGAGAGAGAGAGAGAGACAGCTTGGACCTGTGGGAGAGCAGCAGCGCGACCGGCGGCACTTAAAACCGGCGGGTTCAGCAGAGGCGGGACCAAATCAGCAGCAGAGCAGAGAGGCCCACAGCCCCGAGACCAGAGAAGCAGCGGACCTGCGCGGGAGCAGCCCGAGGCGGGAGAGCTTCAAGGCTTGAGAGGGAGCAGTCAGAGGCACCGACCAATCCAGGTTCCAGGAGAGAGCTAGTGCAGTCGGGAGAGCAGGAGGCGAGTAACTGGTGAGTTTAAAAGCTCACCTTTCGCGCGCTTTTTCTTTCACAGCTGGTGCAGTCAGGAGAGCAGGAAGCCAGTAACTCTTATATAAGTGGAGCTGTTGCTAAACCCGAAACACTACAGTGTAGTGTCTCCCACCCTTCCACCTCCTCTAACCTTTTAGGGGTTAGGGGAAGTTGAAAAGGTAGGTTCAATTTATTTTATTTCAGGAGCCTTACCTTGGTGGAAAAGGTTCCAGGACAGGAGGCGGCAGTGAGAGAGAGAGAGAGAGACTGGGAGTTTGAGAGAGAGCGAGTGTGTGAGAGAGAGAGAGCGTGTGTGAGAGAGAGAGAGCGTGTGTGAGAGATAGAGAGAGAGAGAGTGGGAGTGTGTGTGTGAGAGAAAGAGAGAGTTGGAGTGTGTGTGTGAGAGAGAGAGAGAGACTGGGATTTTGTGAGAGAGAGAGAGAGACTGGGAGTGTGAGAGAGAGAGAGAGACTGGGAGTGAGAGAGAGAGAGACTGGGAGTGTGAGAGAGAGAGAGAGTGGAAGTGTGTGAGAGAGAGAGAGAGAGAGAGTGGGAGTGTGTGTGTGAGAGAGAGAGAGAGAGAGAGAGTGGGAGTGTGTGAGAGAGAGAGAGACTGGGAGTGAGAGAGAGAGAGAGAGAGAGAAAGAGTGACTGGGAGTGTGTGAGAGAGAGAGAGACTGGGAGTGTGTGAGAGGGAGCGAGACTGGGAGTGAGAGAGAGAGAGAGAGACTGGGAGTGAGAGAGAGACAGAGAGAGAGAAACTGGGAATGCAAGAGAGAAAGAGACTGGGAGTGTGTGAGAGAGAGAGAGACTGGGAGTGAAAGAGAGAGAGAGAGAGATTGGGAGTCAGAGAGAGAGAGAGAGTCTGGGAATGTGAGAGAGAGAGAGAGACTGGGAGTGAGAGAGAGAGAGAGACTGGGAGAGGGAGTGTGAGAGAGAGAGAGAGAGAGAGAGAGGGAGACTGGGAGTGAGAGAGAGAGAGAGAGACTGGGAGTTTGAGAGAGAGAGTGTGTGTGTGAAGAGAGAGAGTGTGTGAGAGAGAGAGAGAGTGGGAGTGTGAGAGAGAGAGAGAGAGAGACAGCTTGGACCTGTGGGAGAGCAGCAGCGCGACCGGCGGCACTTAAAACCGGCGGGTTCAGCAGAGGCGGGACCAAATCAGCAGCAGAGCAGAGAGGCCCACAGCCCCGAGACCAGAGAAGCAGCGGACCTGCGCGGGAGCAGCCCGAGGCGGGAGAGCTTCAAGGCTTGAGAGGGAGCAGTCAGAGGCACCGACCAATCCAGGTTCCAGGAGAGAGCTGGTGCAGTCGGGTGAGCAGGAGGCGAGTAACTGGTGAGTTTAAAAGCTCACCTTTCGCGCGCTTTTTCTTTCACAGCTGGTGCAGTCAGGAGAGCAGGAAGCCAGTAACTCTTATATAAGTGGAGCTGTTGCTAAACCCGAAACACTACAGTGTAGTGTCTCCCACCCTTCCACCTCCTCTAACCTTTTAGGGGTTAGGGGAAGTTGAAAAGGTAGTGGGAGTGTGTGAGAGAGAGAGAGCGTGTGTGAGAGAGAGAGAGAGGGAGTGTGAGAGAGAGAGAGAGAGTGGGAGTGGGAGTGTGAGAGAGAGAGAGAGAGAGAGAGAGAGGGAGACTGGGAGTGAGAGAGAGAGAGAGAGACTGGGAGTGGGAGTGTGAGAGAGAGAGAGAGAGAGAGAGAGAGAGGGAGACTGGGAGTGAGAGAGAGAGAGAGAGAGGCTGGGAGTGAGAGAGAGAGAGACTGGGAGTGTGTGTGAGAGAGAGAGACTGGGAGTGTGAGAGAGAGAGAGAGAGACTGGGAGTGTGAGAGAGAGAGAGAGTGGAAGTGCGTGTGAGAGAGAGAGCGAGAGAGAGTGGGAGTGAGAGAGAGAGAGAGAGAGAGAAAGAGTGACTGGGAGTGTGTGAGAGAGAGAGAGACTGGGAGTGTGTGAGAGGGAGCGAGACTGGGAGTGAGAGAGAGACTGGGAGTGAGAGAGAGATAGAGAGAGAGAAACTGGGAATGTAAGAGAGAAAGAGACTGGGAGTGTGTGAGAGAGAGAGAGACTGGGAGTGAAAGAGAGAGAGAGAGAGATTGGGAGTCAGAGAGAGAGAGAGTCTGGGAATGTGAGAGAGAGAGAGAGACTGGGAGTGGGAGTGTGTGAGAGAGAGAGAGAGAGAGAGAGAGACTGGGAGTGAGAGAGAGAGAGAGAGAGAGACTGGGAGTTTGAGAGAGAGCGAGTGTGTGAGAGAGAGAGAGCGTGTGTGAGAGAGAGAGAGAGGGAGTGTGAGAGAGAGAGAGAGAGAGTGGGAGTGTGAGAGACTGAGAGAGAGAGTGGGAGTGTGAGAGAGAGAGTGAGAGTGGGAGTGGGAGATAGAGAGAGTGGGAGTGTGTGAGAGAGAGAGAGAGAGAGAGTGGGAGTGTGTGTGTGAGAGAGAGAGAGAGAGAGAGAGTGGGCGTGTGTGAGAGAGAGAGAGACTGGGAGTGAGAGAGAGAGAGAGTGAGAAAGAGTGACTGGGAGTGTGTGAGAGAGAGAGAGAGTGGGAGTGTGAGAGTGGGAGTGTGAGAGAGAGAGAGTGGGGCTGTATTAGTTTGAGGGGCTGTATTAGTTTGAGGAGCTGTATTAATTTGAGGGGATGTATTAGTTTGAGGGGCTGTATTAGTTTGAGGGGCTGTATTAGTTTGAGGGGCTGTATTAATTTGAGGGGCTGTGTTAGTTTGAGGGGCTGTATTAGTCTGAGGGGCTGTATTAGTTTGAGGGGCTGTCAAAGTTTGAGGGGCTGTAATAGTTTGAGGATTTCTATTAGTTTAAGGGGCTGTATTAGGTTGAGTCCTGTATTAGTTTGAAGGGCTGTATTAGTTTAAGTGGCTGCATTAGTTTGAGGGGCTGAATTAGATTGATTAGCTTTAGTAGTCTTAGGAGTTGTATTAGTTTGAGTTGCTGTATTAGATGGAGTATCTGTAATAGTTTGAGGGGCTGAATTAGTTTCAGGTATTGTATTAGATTCAGGGTCTCTATATATTGGAGCGACTCTACTAGTTTGAGGTGCTGCCTTAGTTTGAGATAACTTATTACATTGAGTTTCTGTGTTTGTTCAAGTTGCTGTATTTGTTTGGGGTGCAGCATTAATTTGAGGGCTTTTATTAACTTGATGCACTGAATTAGTTTGAGATTCTCTATTAGTTAGAGGTGCACTGTTAGTTTGAAGTACTGTACTGGTTCCATGTGCTGTATTAGATTGAGTTGCTCTATTAGTTTAAGGTGTTGTATTACCTTGTGTGGATGAATTCGTTTGAGGGTCTGTATTTCTTGAGGTGCTGTATTAGTTTGAGGGCGCCACATTAGGCTGAGGTGCTCTAACTATTTGCTGTTGTATTAGTTTGCAGTACTGTATTAGTTTTAGATGATGTTTTAGTTTGAGATATTGTATTAGATTGAGGAGCTGTATTAGTTTGAGGTTCTGTATTCGTTTGAGTGGCTGTATTACTTCGGGATATTGTGGTCGCTGGAGGTGATGCATTAGTTTGAGGTAATGAAATCGTTTGAGTTGCTCTATTATTTGGGCTGCATCACATTAATTTGATGTACTAGCTTGAGGTTCAGTATTTATTTCATTACTGAATGAACACAGCAGAGTGAAGGGCATCACCAAAACTATATGAGATTGGACTGATGGTGTTTGAAAAAACAACTCCATTGCTCAGACAATAGATCTGCCAAAGCCCATCAGTTAATTAATATGGTCAGTTTTATCCAGACTTTTTAGTTTTCCAATTCAATCTCACCGCTAAATATATTGGCCCAGAAATTCGGGTTGGGGGCTTCCGGCGGATGCAAGCCCCAGACCTGCACTTACATAGCGTGCCGGCTGTTGAGCTGTGTGTCATGGAGAGCCAATGGTAGCAGGGAATGCTTCATTCATCAGTTTGACAGGAAGACTATAAGCAACAAAACATCACTAAACCCACAAATAATTTTTTTTTAAAATCACACGTTTATAATAAACTATAAATTACATGAAATAACTATTATAAACAATAATTTAAATTTTTGAAAAAGTTAATTGCATTTTCTAACGGGCTAAAAATAAACTTACCTTTCTTCAAAGTATTTAAAAATAATATATCTGTGGAAAAAATGTTTTAATTTTAATTAATTCACCAATTACCTTGTTAAAAGCAGGCCTTGCACCTGGTTTTTAAAAGTGTAACTGCTGCAGACTTACCCTCTCGGAGAAACCTTCAAAAAAAATGTAAGTTCAATGCACACACGCTGTTTCTCCGGCGCATGTATTCGACTTCTGAACCCCTGCTTTCAGGGGAACGGAAATGCCGGTTTCCTGCGCATGTGCAGTGCATGCACGAAACTGGCACTTCCATTGGGCTTATGGGTGAGTATCCAATGCGTACTCGTGGAGTCCCGAAATTCTGGGCCAAACTATCAAAACAGGGCAATATAAACTTTTCGTTCAATTTAAGACAAAAACCATTTTGAATGACGCTGCGATCTCAATTTTACCGTGCAGGTCCCGCAGGGTCTAAATTAATTGCTATGGTAACGTATCGCCTCAGATTTTAAATCAGAGAGATTGCCTTCAGCATGACGTGACACATAACTTCACACAGAATGTGCTTGAAACACTTTACATGATCAGGAACATATACTGCATGATCCTCGCCCTCATTGGTGTTCCTGTAAGTTGCTATAACCATTGAAGTTGTGTAAATCACTTGTTTTATTGTGTGACTGATGCAGATAAATTATTATGCACTGGTGACCGTTACGCAGATCAGTGAATTCATTGGCCCAGAAATTCGGGTCCCCACGTGTGAGTACGCGCAGGGTACTCATGCGTAGGCCCAACGAATGTGCCGGTTTTGTGCATGCAATGTGCATGCATGGGATGCCAGAACTTCCATTCCCTTGAAAGAAGGGTTTCAGACGTGGAACACGTGCGCTGGAGAGGTAGTGCGTGCGCATTGAACTTACGTGTTATTCTCAGTTGCTGCAGTGCGGGTAGTCCCTCGCATTTGCACAAAAAAAAGCAGGCGTAAAGCCTTGGCAGAAGCTGCGGAACGATCAGGAAGAAGAACTCTTTCAGCACTGGGGCTACTAAGCGGAACATTTTTAATTGTGAAAGGGAGCAAAGTGCTTTTCAGAAAGTATGAGTAAGTTTCCCACTTTAAAATTTTGTTAAAAACGGCTTTTGAGTAGTGTAGTTATAAGGAGCAACTCTTGCTGTGTGCAAGGCCTAATTGAATTTGATTTTTTTATTAAGTATGAAAATGACTGTTTCAAAATGAATTATTTAACATTTACAAAAGTTTTATAAAAGAAAATGATCATCAATTATATATATTGATTTAAGTATGTATGTATGTATATATTCCTTTAAGTATGTATGTATGACGTTCTGAAAATTTTAGTTATTGGATAATTATATCGGGCCGTGATATTCATCAGGCGGGTAAGGAGTGTTCCCAAGCCGATACCACACGTTTAGTGCAATAGCCCGAGGTGATTTTCTAGCCACTCACTTTATTAAAATTACTTTATAACAACTCTTTCCATTTTTTCCTTACAAGTACTTCGGTTTCAAGAGGAAGCCTGTGAGGGAGAAACATGCCCTTTAAGAATGCTGCCCTGATCCTCGTGGCGATTTTGCTTCAGAGAATTGGAAACGCCAGGGTACAACAAAGAAGACTGAGGAACCATAACCGTATCCTGATAAGGAGGAAGTACGACCCACCGCGGAGAGTTTACAGGGAGAGGCGATCATTTGAGATGCTGTCGGAGGAGTTGTGTGTGAGGAGGCTGTGCTTCATTAAATAGGGAATCGGCCGACTATGTGACATGTTAGAGGAGGACCTCCGAACATGCTCGAAGACCCGCAATGCCTTGTCAGTGAACATGAAGGTAACCACAGCATTCAACTTCTTTGTAAGTGGGTCATTTCGAGCAAGCACCGGTGAAATAAGCAACATCTGCAAGAATGCTGCGAGGGCCTGCAATCATCAGGTCACACATGCCATTTTCCATAGGCTTTCAGAGTTCATTAACTTTGATTGTCCACTCGCCAGCAAAAGGAGATGGTCCTTGCATTTTATCGAATTGCTGGATTCCCCAAAGTGATTGGGGCCGTCGATGGAACCCATATTGCATTGAAAGCACCAGTGGATGCACCTGTGACATACATCAACAGGAAGGGGTATCATTCATAGAATGTAATGATAGTCTGTGATGCGCACCACAGGATCCTAAACGTGAATGCAGCGCACCGGGGAAGTAATTGATAGTCCTTCATCCTCCGTCACTCGAACTTTTATGGAGCCCTTAGCAAATTGCCTCCAGGATCCGCATGGATATTGGGCGACAAGGGCTACCCGCTAAGACCATGGCTGATGATTCCCTACCGCAAGACCAATAATGAGCCTCAGGGGAGGTACAACCAGGCACACTTGCCCACACGGCAATTGGTGGAGAGGTTAATCGGAGTTCAGAAATCACACTTCCTGTGCTTGGACTAGTCAGGGGGGATCTTGAAGTATTCTCACCAGAAAGTGGCAATGATTGTGATGGCCTGATGTGCTTTGCATAACTTTGCCCTGCGGGAACGACTGACCCCTAACACTGCAGAGGAGCTCGTTGCTGAAATGGAGGACATGGGCGATGCCAATGTGCCTGTGGCCAGGCCTCATGTGCAGCAGCCAAGTGCTGCCGAAAGTAAGGCTGCTCGGGAACTGCTAGTAGCCAACACCTTCACGAGGTAGTGTCGCCTTGTCCCTCCCCTCCCCCAGCAAGGCAAAGAAAGGAACAGACACAATTTAAAGTGAAACAGTGAACTTTTATTGCAGCATCAAAGACTTTTGAGATTCATTTTTGATGTAGATAGTTTATAACTTTTAAATGTTAACTAGCTAATTTCTACTTTTTAAACATTCGCAAACATAAATAGTTTAGAAAAAAAGTTGTAAACAGTTTAAAGTGACTTTTTTTGGTTTCTGAGTGCAGCAATGACATTCAAGATGGAAACTAGCTATTTTCTAATTTTCAAACAGTTGTAAAAATATTTTTGCAAAAATAAAAGTTGCAGTTTCTTTCAAAGTGACTAGAGGCTGTGCTTTTTAAACGAAAAGGTTAGATATACTTTCAGTCACAAATATACATTTCAATGAAAAAGCAAAGACAACAGTTAACATGTAAATAAAATGAAAAATTAAACAAATGAATGATTTGCCCCCTCGCATCCATGCCTGAGGGTCAAAGGAGGTGCATTGTACAAAAGGTGACACCCTAACGTCTCCTGCGCTCTCCCCCTCCCCGTGACTGGAGCCCTCTGCTGCCACTTGAAAGGCCCCTGTGTGCCATCTCTTGCCCTTCAGCAATTGTCTCATGACAGGGTTGCTGCTGCTGCTGCAAGGCAATGTTTGCTTTCATCACGACTGGCAGAGCGACTGGCTCTTGGGCCCTCACTGTTTTTGTGCTGGGAGCTGGTAATGGTGGTTCAGTGGGAGTCTAAGTAAAGGTAGCAGAATGTGGTTCAAGCAACTGCAAGAGTCGAACGCAAGTCTCATTTATTAGATTACGCGACACCAAATGCAATGCTATCTGATTAAGTGAATTGCCAAGATTATCGATTCCCTGCCTGATGGAGGCAATAGAGTCAACTTTCTTCTCAGTAAGAGAACACATCAATTGGCTCAACCATTCAATCAGTTGCACCTCAGCTTGTAAGTGCTGTTCTGGTAAAAGATTTCTGCTCTTCCCACCTGCTCTGCAGTATCAAACTGGTGTCCGTCTGGAAAAACAGTCATCTGTGCCTCGCACATTTGACTCAGATACACACTGGTCCTGGAGATGGAATGCGGAGAATGGTCAGAGAGAGTCCCATTGACTCAGATACACAATGCTGCTGGGGACGGACTGTCGCGAATCAGCAGAGAGAGTCCCATTGACTCAGATACTCACTGGTCCTGGAGATAGACTGGGGAGAATGCTCAGAGAGAGTCCCATTGACTCAGATATACACTGGTCCTGGTGATAGACCGGGGAGGAAGGTCAAAGAGAGTCCCATTGATTCAGATACGCACTTTACCTGTGGATAGTCCACAAAGGTTACAACATAAGGCAGAAAATGATGAGAATGAGACTGGGTGAGTCTGGCAACTGAGCACAATTATCCAGCATTAGGCTGTGCCTTGAAATGTGAAGTGAGATCAATTTCTGTCTCTAAACACAGTCACAGAGAATCTTGTGTGTTTTGTTGTAAATGAAGTGACAGAGAGGTTTGATGTAGGGAGTGCTGTAGATGTATATATGGACTTTCAATAGCAATTTGCTAAAGGGCCACATAAACGAACTTGTTCAGAAAATAGAAGTACCTGGTATCAAAGGGACGGTGATAACTTGGGCTGATAATTATCTGAGTGATAGGAGGCAGAGATCAGTGGTGATCAGTTGTTTTTCTGACTGGAGAGAAGTATGCGTTGGGTCATCCAGGGCTCACAATTGAGATCTTTGTTTTCTTAAATTTTAAATGACCTGGACAACGGTATATGGAATGGACCTTCAAGGTTTGCTGATGATGCAAAGATTGACTCTTGTAAATGCTGAGCAGGGTAGCAGCAGAGTTTAGAAAGACACAAACAGTCTGGTGAAATGGGCAGACACATGGCAGATGCTGTTTAATGCGGGTCAAAGTCAACAGACTTGACTGTAGTATTTTGAGGGTTTGCAATAGCAGAGGGTTCTTCGGGTGCATCATCACAAATTTCAGAATGTGGCAGTATAATGTGAAAAGGCTTTTAAACGAGTGCGTGTGAACTTTGCTTTTTAAATTGGGTATTGAACACATAAAAGGAGGTCAATGCTAACAGATTATAATTCATTGGTTAGGCTGGAGTGTTGTGTACAATTCTGGTCACCGCACTTTAGGATTGATGCCAAGGTCATGGAGAGGGTACATAGGTGGTTTACATAGAAACATAGAAATATAGAAGCTAGGAGCAGGAGTAGGCCATTCGGCCCTTCGAGCCTGCTCCGCCATTCAACGAGATCATGGCTGATCACTGTGTTCTACAGTTATTTCTATGTGCATTACACAGCATTGATCATTGTGTTCTACAGTTAGTTCTATGTACTGTACAGAGCAGTGATATTTGTGTTCTACGGTCAGTGCAATGTGCAGTAAAGAGCAGTGATCATTGTGTTCTACAGTTAGTTCTATGTACAGTACAGAGCAGTGATATTTGTGTTCTACTGTCAGTGCAATGTGCAATAAAGAGCAGTGACCATTGTGTTCTACAGTTGGTTCTATGTACATTACACAGCATTGATCATTGTCTTCTACAGTTAGTTCTATGTACAGTACAGAGCAGTGATATTTGTGCTCTACGGTCAGTGCAATGTGCAGTAAAGAGCAGTGACCATTGTGTTCTACAGTTGGTTCTATGTACATTACACAGCAGTGATCACTGTGTTCTACAGTTATTTCTATGTGCATTACACAGCATTGATCATTGTGTTCTACAGTTAGTTCTATGTACAGTACAGAACAGTGATATTTGTGTTCTACGGTCAGTGCAATGTTCAGTACAGAGCAGTGATCATTGTGTTCTACAGTTAGTTCAATATACAGTACAGAGCAGTGAACTTTGTGTACTACAATTAGTTGAATTTTCAGTACAGAGCAGTGATCATTGTGTTCTACAGTTGTTCAATGTTCAGTACAGAGCAGTGATCATTGTGTTCTACAGTTAGTTCACTGTTCAGTACAGAGCAGTGTTCATTTTTGCCACAGTTAGTTCAATGTACAGTTCAGGGCAGTAATCGTTGTGCTCTACAGTTAGTTCAATGTATAGTACAGAGCTGTGATCATTGTATCTTTCAGTCAGTTCAATGTACAGTACAGAGCAGTCATCATTTTGTTCAACAGTTAGTTCTATGTACACTAAACAGCATTGATCATTGCGTTCTACAGTTAGTTTAATGTACAGTGCGGAGCAGTGAAGATTGCAGTATATTGTTAGTTCAAAGTGCACTACTGAGCATTAATCATTGTGTTTAACAGTTAGTGCAATGTGCAGTACAGAGCAGTGATCATCGTGTTCTAAATTTAGTTCATTTTACAGATCTTAGCAGTGATGATTGTGTTCAAGAGATAATTCAATTTTCAGTACAGAGCAGTGATCATTGTGTTCCACAGTTAGTTCATTCTTCAGTACAGAGCAGTGATCATTGTGTTCTATAGTTAGTTCAATGTTCAGTACACAGCAGTGATCATTGTGTTCTACAGCTTTTTCATTTTTCAGTACAGAGCAGTGATCATTGTGTTGTACAGTCAGTTCAATATACACTACAGAGCAGTGATCATTGTGTTCTACAGCTTTTTCATTGTTCAGTACAGAGCAGTAATTGTGTTGTACAGTCTGTTCAATATACACTACAGAGCAGTGATCATTGTGTACTACAGTTACATTAATTTGCAGGACAGAGCAGTGATCATAGTGTTCTAAAGTTAATTCAAAGTAGAGTACAGAACAGAGATCATTGTGTTCTACATTTAGCTCAGTGTACAGCACAGAGCAGTGATCATTGTGTTCCATAGTTAGTTCAATGTTCAGTACAGAGCAGTGATCATAGTTTTCTACAGTTATTTCAATGTTCAGTACAGAGCAGTGATCATTGTGTTCCATAGATAGTTCAATGTTCAGTACAGAGCAGTGATCATAGTGTTCTACAGTTAGTTCAATGTTCAGTACAGAACAGTGATCATTGTGTTCTACAGTTAGTTCTATGTACAGTACAGAGCAGTGATATTTGTGTTCTACTGTCAGTGCAATGTGCAATAAAGAGCAGTGACCATTGTGTTCTACAGTTGGTTCTATGTACATTACACAGCATTGATCATTGTCTTCTACAGTTAGTTCTATGTACAGTACAGAACAGTGATATTTGTGTTCTACGGTCAGTGCAATGTTCAGTACAGAGCAGTGATCATTGTGTTCTACAGTTAGTTCAATATACAGTACAGAGCAGTGAACTTTGTGTACTACAATTAGTTGAATTTTCAGTACAGAGCAGTGATCATTGTGTTCTACAGTTGTTCAATGTTCAGTACAGAGCAGTGATCATTGTGTTCTACAGTTAGTTCACTGTTCAGTACAGAGCAGTGTTCATTTTTGCCACAGTTAGTTCAATGTACAGTTCAGGGCAGTAATCGTTGTGCTCTACAGTTAGTTCAATGTATAGTACAGAGCTGTGATCATTGTATCTTTCAGTCAGTTCAATGTACAGTACAGAGCAGTCATCATTTTGTTCAACAGTTAGTTCTATGTACACTAAACAGCATTGATCATTGCGTTCTACAGTTAGTTTAATGTACAGTGCGGAGCAGTGAAGATTGCAGTATATTGTTAGTTCAAAGTGCACTACTGAGCATTAATCATTGTGTTTAACAGTTAGTGCAATGTGCAGTACAGAGCAGTGATCATCGTGTTCTAAATTTAGTTCATTTTACAGATCTTAGCAGTGATGATTGTGTTCAAGAGATAATTCAATTTTCAGTACAGAGCAGTGATCATTGTGTTCCACAGTTAGTTCATTCTTCAGTACAGAGCAGTGATCATTGTGTTCTATAGTTAGTTCAATGTTCAGTACACAGCAGTGATCATTGTGTTCTACAGCTTTTTCATTTTTCAGTACAGAGCAGTGATCATTGTGTTGTACAGTCAGTTCAATATACACTACAGAGCAGTGATCATTGTGTTCTACAGCTTTTTCATTGTTCAGTACAGAGCAGTAATTGTGTTGTACAGTCTGTTCAATATACACTACAGAGCAGTGATCATTGTGTACTACAGTTACATTAATTTGCAGGACAGAGCAGTGATCATAGTGTTCTAAAGTTAATTCAAAGTAGAGTACAGAACAGAGATCATTGTGTTCTACATTTAGCTCAGTGTACAGCACAGAGCAGTGATCATTGTGTTCCATAGTTAGTTCAATGTTCAGTACAGAGCAGTGATCATAGTTTTCTACAGTTATTTCAATGTTCAGTACAGAGCAGTGATCATTGTGTTCCATAGATAGTTCAATGTTCAGTACAGAGCAGTGATCATAGTGTTCTACAGTTAGTTCAATGTTCAGTACAGAACAGTGATCATTGTGTTCTACAGTTAGTTCAATGTTCAGTACAGAGCAGTGATCATAGTTTTCTACAGTTATTTCAATGTTCAGTACAGAGCAGTGCACATTGTGTTCCATAGTTAGTTCAATGTTCAGTACAGAGCAGTGATCATAGTGTTCTACAGTTAGTTCAATGTTCAGTACAGAGCACTGATCATTGTGTTCTACAGCTAATTCAAAGTACTGTACAGAACAGAGATCATTGTGTTATACATTTAGCTCAGTGTATAGTACAGAGCAGTGATCATTGTGTCCCATAGTTAATTCAATGTTCAGTACAGAGCAGTGATCATAGTGTTCTACAGTTAGTTCAATGTTCAGTACAGATCAGTGATCATTGTGTTCTACAGTTAGTTCAATGTACAGTACAGGGCTGTGATCATTGTTTTCTACAGTTAGTTCAGTGTATAGTACAGATCACTGATCTTTGTATGATTCAGTTAGTTCAGTTAACATCACAGTTTGTGAGAGAGAGAGAGACTGGGAGTGTGAGAGAGAGAGACTGGGAGTGTGAGAGAGAGAGAGAGTGGAAGTGTGTGAGAGAGAGAGAGAGAGAGAGTGGGAGTGTGTGAGAGAGAGAGAGAGAGAGAGTGGGAGTGTGTGTGTGAGAGAGAGAGAAAGAGTGACTGGGAGTGTGTGAGAGAGAGAGAGACTGGGAGTGTGTGAGAGGGAGCGAGACTGGGAGTGAGAGAGAGAGAGAGAGACTGGGAGTGAGAGAGAGATAGAGAGAGAGAAACTGGGAATGTAAGAGAGAAAGAGACTGGGAGTGTGTGAGAGAGAGAGAGACTGGGAGTGAAAGAGAGAGAGAGAGAGATTGGGAGTCAGAGAGAGAGAGAGTCTCGGAATGTGAGAGAGAGAGAGAGACTGGGAGTGTGAGAGAGAGAGAGAGACTGGGAGTGGGAGTGTGAGAGAGAGAGAGAGAGAGAGAGAGGGAGACTGGGAGTGAGAGAGAGAGAGAGAGACTGGGAGTTTGAGAGAGAGAGTGTGTGTGTGAGAAGAGAGAGAGTGTGTGAGAGAGAGAGAGAGTGGGAGTGTGAGAGAGAGAGAGATAGACAGCTTGGACCTGTGGGAGAGCAGCAGCGCGACCGGCGGCACTTAAAACCGGCGGGTTCAGCAGAGGCGAGGTCAGAGAGCTTGGACCTGTGGGAGAGCAGCAGCGCGACCGGCGGCACTTAAAACCGGCGGGTTCAGCAGAGGCGAGGTCAGAGAGCTTGGACCTGTGGGAGAGCAGCAGCGCGACCGGCGGCACTTAAAACCGGCGGGTTCAGCAGAGGCGAGGTCAGAGAGCTTGGACCTGTGGGAGAGCAGCAGCGCGACCGGCGGCACTTAAAACCGGCGGGTTCAGCAGAGGCGAGGTCAGAGAGCTTGGACTTGTGGGAGAGCAGCAGCGCGACCGGCGGCACTTAAAACCGGCGGGTTCAGCAGAGGCGAGGTCAGAGAGCTTGGACCTGTGGGAGAGCAGCAGCGCGACCGGCGGCACTTAAAACCGGCGGGTTCAGCAGAGGCGAGGTCAGAGAGCTTGGACCTGTGGGAGAGCAGCAGCGCGACCGGCGGCACTTAAAACCGGCGGGTTCAGCAGAGGCGAGGTCAGAGAGCTTGGACCTGTGGGAGAGCAGCAGCGCGACCGGCGGCACTTAAAACCGGCGGGTTCAGCAGAGGCGAGGTCAGAGAGCTTGGACCTGTGGGAGAGCAGCAGCGCGACCGGCGGCACTTAAAACCGGCGGGTTCAGCAGAGGCGAGGTCAGAGAGCTTGGACCTGTGGGAGAGCAGCAGCGCGACCGGCGGCACTTAAAACCGGCGGGTTCAGCAGAGGCGAGGTCAGAGAGCTTGGACCTGTGGGAGAGCAGCAGCGCGACCGGCGGCACTTAAAACCGGCGGGTTCAGCAGAGGCGAGGTCAGAGAGCTTGGACCTGTGGGAGAGCAGCAGCGCGACCGGCGGCACTTAAAACCGGCGGGTTCAGCAGAGGCGAGGTCAGAGAGCTTGGACCTGTGGGAGAGCAGCAGCGCGACCGGCGGCACTTAAAACCGGCGGGTTCAGCAGAGGCGAGGTCAGAGAGCTTGGACCTGTGGGAGAGCAGCAGCGCGACCGGCGGCACTTAAAACCGGCGGGTTCAGCAGAGGCGAGGTCAGAGAGCTTGGACCTGTGGGAGAGCAGCAGCGCGACCGGCGGCACTTAAAACCGGCGGGTTCAGCAGAGGCGAGGTCAGAGAGCTTGGACCTGTGGGAGAGCAGCAGCGCGACCGGCGGCACTTAAAACCGGCGGGTTCAGCAGAGGCGAGGTCAGAGAGCTTGGACCTGTGGGAGAGCAGCAGCGCGACCGGCGGCACTTAAAACCGGCGGGTTCAGCAGAGGCGAGGTCAGAGAGCTTGGACCTGTGGGAGAGCAGCAGCGCGACCGGCGGCACTTAAAACCGGCGGGTTCAGCAGAGGCGAGGTCAGAGAGCTTGGACCTGTGGGAGAGCAGCAGCGCGACCGGCGGCACTTAAAACCGGCGGGTTCAGCAGAGGCGAGGTCAGAGAGCTTGGACCTGTGGGAGAGCAGCAGCGCGACCGGCGGCACTTAAAACCGGCGGGTTCAGCAGAGGCGAGGTCAGAGAGCTTGGACCTGTGGGAGAGCAGCAGCGCGACCGGCGGCACTTAAAACCGGCGGGTTCAGCAGAGGCGAGGTCAGAGAGCTTGGACCTGTGGGAGAGCAGCAGCGCGACCGGCGGCACTTAAAACCGGCGGGTTCAGCAGAGGCGAGGTCAGAGAGCTTGGACCTGTGGGAGAGCAGCAGCGCGACCGGCGGCACTTAAAACCGGCGGGTTCAGCAGAGGCGAGGTCAGAGAGCTTGGACCTGTGGGAGAGCAGCAGCGCGACCGGCGGCACTTAAAACCGGCGGGTTCAGCAGAGGCGAGGTCAGAGAGCTTGGACCTGTGGGAGAGCAGCAGCGCGACCGGCGGCACTTAAAACCGGCGGGTTCAGCAGAGGCGAGGTCAGAGAGCTTGGACCTGTGGGAGAGCAGCAGCGCGACCGGCGGCACTTCAAACCGGCGGGTTCAGCAGAGGCGAGGTCAGAGAGCTTGGACCTGTGGGAGAGCAGCAGCGCGACCGGCGGCACTTAAAACCGGCGGGTTCAGCAGAGGCGAGGTCAGAGAGCTTGGACCTGTGGGAGAGCAGCAGCGCGACCGGCGGCACTTAAAACCGGCGGGTTCAGCAGAGGCGAGGTCAGAGAGCTTGGACCTGTGGGAGAGCAGCAGCGCGACCGGCGGCACTTCAAACCGGCGGGTTCAGCAGAGGCGAGGTCAGAGAGCTTGGACCTGTGGGAGAGCAGCAGCGCGACCGGCGGCACTTAAAACCGGCGGGTTCAGCAGAGGCGAGGTCAGAGAGCTTGGACCTGTGGGAGAGCAGCAGCGCGACCGGCGGCACTTCAAACCGGCGGGTTCAGCAGAGGCGAGGTCAGAGAGCTTGGACCTGTGGGAGAGCAGCAGCGCGACCGGCGGCACTTCAAACCGGCGGGTTCAGCAGAGGCGAGGTCAGAGAGCTTGGACCTGTGGGAGAGCAGCAGCGCGACCGGCGGCACTTAAAACCGGCGGGTTCAGCAGAGGCGAGGTCAGAGAGCTTGGACCTGTGGGAGAGCAGCAGCGCGACCGGCGGCACTTAAAACCGGCGGGTTCAGCAGAGGCGAGGTCAGAGAGCTTGGACCTGTGGGAGAGCAGCAGCGCGACCGGCGGCACTTAAAACCGGCGGGTTCAGCAGAGGCGAGGTCAGAGAGCTTGGACCTGTGGGAGAGCAGCAGCGCGACCGGCGGCACTTAAAACCGGCGGGTTCAGCAGAGGCGAGGTCAGAGAGCTTGGACCTGTGGGAGAGCAGCAGCGCGACCGGCGGCACTTAAAACCGGCGGGTTCAGCAGAGGCGAGGTCAGAGAGCTTGGACCTGTGGGAGAGCAGCAGCGCGACCGGCGGCACTTAAAACCGGCGGGTTCAGCAGAGGCGAGGTCAGAGAGCTTGGACCTGTGGGAGAGCAGCAGCGCGACCGGCGGCACTTAAAACCGGCGGGTTCAGCAGAGGCGAGGTCAGAGAGCTTGGACCTGTGGGAGAGCAGCAGCGCGACCGGC